>NW_023606119.1:0-300000 GCF_013339745.2 Dermacentor silvarum
TGCCTGAATCAAGTTAGCAGATTTACAGGCTGCCCCAAAACGGGGCGTTTATATTCAATGACAGCTAGGAACTTGTTAATCAGGACTATTAACACCTTGCGTTAATTCTCTCGGGAACTGCGCCTCGGCGGTACAGCCACGACTCCCCGCCAGCACAATCATTCGGATAACAGTCCTCACTTGCATTGGTCACTCACCTTTGAGATTTCAATGGTGCTGTTATGCATTACATTCGAACAGAAACGACTATTCGGCGTCGTACAGTATATCAATAACACTTGCGTAAATATATATATATATATATATATATATATATATATATAAGGTGGTTTTGCCTGCTATGAATATTATTTCTGCGAATGAGAGTTTTATGGCATTATGCATTAATAAGTGTGTTGTTACTGCAAGCAAGTGAGCGTAGTCCGGTCGTGAGTTCTCACTTTTCAATTAGTGCATTTAGAATATTTGTTATTTTTTCCCTTACACACATATCCTAAATATATAAGTCTATGTACCCTTGATTTAATTGCCTAGAAATACATTCGCCATTCTTCGCGCCACGCAATTAATAAACCTGGTTTATTTCACTCTACTATTGTTTTCTTTCGATCATTGTCCCTGATCAATATCCATCAACAAGAAGCGCACGTAAATGACACGATATCAATAATAAATGTTCTTACGTAGCTTCATGTTGCAGAGATATCAGTTACTTTAAAAAGACAGTGGTAAAAACAGCAGTTCAAACATGTCGCGTAGTTGAATCGTACAGTGACATCCAGCCGTGTTAGCTTAGCGGTAAATGCATACGTGTAGCGCCGCTAAGCTCGACGACGCGAGCTCGATTCCCGGTCACGGCGGCCGCATTTCGATGGAGGCAAAATGCAAGAACACACTTGCTACCATGTATTTGATTTTTGTGCATGTTAAAGAACCCCCGGTGGTCAAATTTATTCCTGAGACCCTCCATTACAGTGTGCCTCATAATGATTCGTGCTTTTGGCACGTAAAACCCGCGAATTTAATTGTACTGTTCGTTCACTCGTGATCGGCAAGAGGAGCTCAAGATAATTATATCCTTTTTCCTAACGCTGCAACTTAAATTCCTAGTTGTGCAGGCAACAAAAGGGGCCTCACGTTACTTGTCTTTTGTGTGTTGGCAATCCGTATTTAATGCAAGCTGCGGTCATCGCATGCGTCAGTAAGCGGTAGATCGCAAGGCAGCTGCCCGAGACGCGCGCTTTATTGCTTGCTTGGCCATGCTTTCTAGGTTCACAATATCCAAGCATGCTTTAAAGTAATTGCCACCTTGCACATTCTTCCTGCTTCAGTCTTCCTGCCAAGAATGTAGTAGTCGGCCATCGGTGTGACCTTACTTTAGCTGCGGCGGGGCCATTCGCCCGCCGAGAAACTAGATTTGCTGGGATGAGGCATGTATGGCTAATTCTTGCGCTCGTGCTGCTGGTCCCAAGGTAATCGCTGGTTACCGTGATCTGGGTTCATTTCGCGGAGCAGTTTGTACGAGTGATTTCTCGTGACCAGTGAAAAGATACCTTGCTCAATAATGCAATGAGTTGCCTTGACTCTAACATCTGCATTAAATAAGGCATCATATACATTAAATATTTATACAGCATGATATAAGGCATTATGCACATATGTAGTACTTACATCGTTAATTAATTTTGTTGGCTTATTGGTGCCTAATGCATGTTTCTTTCTGCTCCGACAGTGCTGATGCCACTCCCTGGGAGCCAAATTGAGAGCAGCCGTGTGTGCGCACCCAGCGGCCAACGAAACCAACCGCATTCGTCACTGTCTCTGCACATCTCTGCAAGCATGCATGACCGCTTTGTGACGGCACCATAGAGAAATAAAAGTGACTAAATTACTGAACTCGCTGTGTACGTCTAACTCGATGTCGTATACAATCTTGTTAGACACCTCCGACACGCACTTGGCTTTCACTGTCACATCACCGCCCACAATTTGTTCAGCACCACACACGTATGGAAGCAGACGCTCCCCTTTCTTGAGGTTGCCGTCACGAAAAAAGCTGTCGGCGTCGGTAACCGTCTCGAAACCGCACTGCAGTCTTTGCATCGCTGTTCAGCAAACAGGCGATCTGCCGCCGTCGAAAACGGAGTGCCGTGAGCACGAGCATCGAAGGAAAGCGCGGGCGAAACAATATAAACAAAGCGGAGACTGCACCACAGAGCGACCGCGCTGCTTGAAATTTCCACATTGGGGGCGCTGTCAGGAGGCGCAGCATAGGGTTCCTCGATGCGTGCGCCCCCCTCCGCCGCCGTAGAGGGTGGAGACAACCGCGTCGTCTGCTACGGCGTCCGCCATTATGATGCCCTCTCCGCAGGCAGCCTATAGCCAGGATAGGCAGCAAGCGGTACTTTGCGCAGCTGCACGTAGACTTCGTTATGTAAAACGTGTGGTACTTTAACGATATGACGAGAACACAAAGTTTTCGCATCGGCAGCGTGAAGGTCTGCGATTTACGTTCTGTAATCTTTATTTTTAGAGCGGAACTTAGAGCCGGTCTCGCTGGCAGCGGAAGGATATACCATACACGCCAGCTGCGTAAACACCTTAAGATAGCGTCTTGTTGGGCTATATATTGGTTAAACGTGCGAAACACACACACACACACACACACGCGCGCGCGCGCGCGCGCGATTCCCATCGCATTTCGTTGTGTGTGTTTTGTGCCTTCAACAAAATTGTAAAAAAACATTCGTGTTTTCGAATCAGTCATCAGCTACCCCATTTATTGACTGCATGCTGCAACGCAGGGTATTCTGAATGTTTTTATTTCGTTTACCGTCCTGTAAATGTGCTGATGGGTAAAAATTGTTGAATACATGTCAGATGATGTGGTGCTCTAGATATGGCTTTTGTGGCATTAAATCATGGCTCTCATGCAGGCATTGACTATGAAACCTTGTTGAGCATGTTTTCCGCAGCAATATAGCTTAAACCGGTAACTGTTATAAAGCAGCCGGTCATCGATATCTTTAAATAAAGCGGCCACACGGCTTCTCAACGTAGAGGAAACAAAATGCATTCAATACATAGCGATTTCTCATGTCGTAGATTGTTTATTTGGTTGAGAATTTTTTCAAAAACAAGCGCTACAACTCACTGCAAATTAACTGCAGCGCTTGTCTTGCTTCCACTCCCACTGATTCTCGTGCTTCGAGCTGGCGCGACATGCATGTCACGATTTTCATGTTATTAGAACGTGTCACCCATGGTCGCAGACATTGTCTCGTCATACCAATTTTGGTATATATCAAGTTAGCGAAACGTCCGCAAGAGTACCAAGACCGTGGCACGCAAATCATGCCGCTCATGACATTCATGCTTTGATTTCATGTTATAACCTGTCATTTATGTTCGTCATGCAGTCATCTTGTGGCATACCAATTTTCGTATTCATCCTATTAACGAAACGGCCAGGGAAGCACCAAGACCGTGACACGTAAATCATACCGCTCATGACATGCATGTCATGATTTTCATGTTATGACCTGTCATTTATGTTCGTCATGCAGTCATGTTGTGCCATACCAGTTTTAGCATACATCCCATTAAAGAAAGGGCTAGGAGAGCACCAAGACCGTCGCACGTAAATCATGCCGCTCATGACATTCATGCTTTGATTTTCATATTATGGCCTGTCATTTATGTTCGTCATGCAGTCATGTTGTGGCATACCAATTTTCGTATACATCCCGTTAACGAAACGGCCAGGAGAGCCCAAAGTCGTAGGCGGCTAGATAGATAGATAGATAGATAGATAGATAGATAGATAGATAGATAGATAAATAGATATGCTCAATGTCGCCGAAGTGCGCTAAGAAATGCTTCGCATTTAAAAGCGCACAACGTAGGCGCAGATCTTTACGCACTTGCAGCTCATGCACAACAAGCGTTTAAGAACAGCGCATTTTGTGCTATCCAGAAACGAACGAGTTAAACAGGCACGTTTACATGCCAGATATCAAGACTACAAGACGGACAAACGCTACAGAAAATAGCGTGCAAATGAACACGGTGCACTGGTGATTACGATTAAGCCCGATCGGGATCTGATTTCTCAACAATGATCGGGTTCCTTCTGCAGCTTGGGCAAGGGAGCTGATGACGATCGAGAAATTCGATCCGGATAAGGCTCGATCGCGATCAAAGTGCCAGTGTCACACAGCTTCAACTCCCCACACAGAAAGGCAATAACGTATACGCTGCACAAACAGGAACGGTCCGTGGGTTGCCACTTGTCGCGCCTGATCTTTACCAGCCACAGGAGTCGTCTTCGTATCTTTCGGAACATCTTCCAGCCATTTCGCGAATGGTTTGTGCACTGTGGTACGCAACACCTGGGCATTTTGCCCTAGAAGACGCCGCACACGTGTCTCACTCAACCAGCCGCGACGATGCGTGGGGAGCGCAATGGCGGCCGCGGTCGAAAGGCGGCATTCACCCCTTCACAGAATGACTCCACCCTCCACGGCGGCGGAGGAGGGCGCACGCATCGAGGAACCCTAGCGCAGCATAAAGTGCCTATATATAAAAAGTAGCGACACTCTCCTCCTCCGCCTTCCCTCCTCCTCGTTTCTCCTCTCTTTCGCGGTCCTTTTTCAACCGTTGCGCCGCCTACACCGCTTGAAACACGTGCACTTGTTTATCTTTCGCCGCTGATCAGATTCGACGATCGCCGACTGTGTTCGTCGCTATCGTCGTGCTCCTCGCCAGTCGGTAGACGCTTCTCGGGCGAAAATGGCGATGGAGCGTGATCGTAAACAAACGCAGCCAGCGCCCGGGGGCTCGACGGTCCACGTGATGCCATTAGGCCAATACCGACGCGGCGTCGGCCTCGGACAGGGTGTGCGAGGAGGCGGCGGCATTCTTCAAAGCGTGACGCTACTTTTTTATATAGGGGCTTTAGCGCAGCAGTAAAACCCCTATATACAAAAAGTAGCGCCATCCACTTCCCTCCTCTCCGTTCCACTATCGCGCTCGGCGCGACCAGCGCGATCGAGGCGCGATATCGACAGTGGCGCCGCCTGCGTCGGGCCTGCCGTGGCAGACGACAGCTAACGCGCTACCAGAGGATACCGAGGAAAACTTCGATCTCCCCTAGCAAAAATTCTAATATAAAACTAATAGCCTATTAGGTTATTGACACTAATACAGTCTATTAGGTCTATTAGTGTATTAGTCTAATAGATATTGGTGTATTAGTCTAATAGGCCTATTAGTCTAGTAGGTCTATTAGTGTATTAGTCTAGTAGGTCTATTAGTGTATTAGTCTAATAGGCCTATATTGTTAGTCTAATAAGTCTATTGCTGTGAAAGAAAATGTTGCAATGCACCAGATAACGAAAAACAGGTAAAATTTCTAGAAGCATTTATTAGCACAGCATATCTTTTTACAGATTCCTCTTTCGAGATCTTCGTCAGGTCAGCAATCTTGATTGAGAGCTTTTCGTTGACTTCGACCAGAGGACGTCCTTTTGATGAAGTGGTTAAAAAAACCTGGGTACAAAAATACACACATACAGAAACAGTTGAAAGCAGGGGTGCTAGTTCTACCACGAAACGTTTAAGCTGGCAATATTTTAGGACAGTTGATATATGCTAGCTCAAAATATTATAACAAACAATGACGTTACCTGACGTGACAGGACAATTACAAAGCACACAAAATCAACATAAGATGTGCGTTCCATCGAAACTGTAGACAGATATAAGGAACTCTAGACAGAAATCTTGCACAGCGTTGTCGGAAACAGGCATGTTATTGCTGCAACGCACACAGCTATCGGCCCGACAGCACTGTACTTACGTCCACCGTCAGGATTTAAAAAAAAAGAAGAAAACGCTTCATACTGTACTACAGAGGCATAAATAAGAAGTATAATTACCTCGAGATGGCAAATCGGCGCCGGGGAAAACGCTGCACATCGATGCACGCTGATAGATCCACAAAGCCGCGAAGGACAGGGGTAAAACAGTTGCCTTGCGTTGTTTTGAAGTATTAACAGCATCCATAGATAAAACTATCCAAATATATTACTGCACGAATGAGATTGCGCAGGCGCTAACACCACGGGTTCCTTAAAAACACATCGTTCATTCACTAACACGCACACCTCGCGTGACGCCTCGCCTTGACATGGCAGCCGCCATGGCACACGTGCTGTGCGCAACTACGGCTGACTACGGTCGCAGTTTTATATCCTTCCCAACCGCCGTGTTCCCTTCTCTGCGATACTGCTCTTTGATGTCAATAAATATTACGGCCTTTATATGCGGTATCAAGTCAGTAATTTAGGTTAAAAGTTTTTACATTTACTTTTTGCGCACTTCAACAGAAAATACGACACTAACGAAACTTCAGCCGCAAACAAATATGGTTGCTGCTATTGCCATGGGTGTTCTGTACTATTGCACCGTCGTTCGTAAGCTGACCGGGCAGCGCGATTCTGCCTTGCAGATTACAGCCGGTATTCGTTTTTTTTTTTTTTCGTTTTTTTTTTTTTCATGGGAAAGTATTCGCTGTGCTGTAAACACTAGATGTTTCCTAACGACTCATCGCGACGAGGTTCAGTGAAGCAAATTGGCAAGACCATGTTGGCACACGTCGCTTTTGTGTATGTCGCCGAGAGATGGCCAGTTTCACTTGCTTAGTGCGCTGAAACTAATGCAAACGTGCGAACGCAGTCTGCTGCACATTTGTACAGCAGGCCTGATTTTAATTATCAGTGATTAAATAGAAACACCTCTCCATGCAAGCAAGGGGTCCGCTAGTCTATTTTTTTCATCAACTTTCACCAGCAAACGCGAGCTGTGGAATCCAGCAATACATGTTGTATCGACCAGCAACAATCTCCATAAGACCAATAGGACCTATTAGTCTAACAGAGATACTAGTAGACACGCAACACTGTTTGCATAAGACTAATACAGGGCCTATTGGTCTTATAGGTAAATCAGTACGACTAATATAAATTTCTATTGGTCTAATACAAAACTGATACAACTAATACAAAACTGTATTAGACCAATACAAACTTCTAATAAATTTCTATTAGTCTAATACAAAACTAATACAACTAATACAAAACTGTATTAGACTAATACAAACTTCTATTAGAATTTTTGCTAGGGTCGCCCTGCGGATACGTTTTTGAGGCGCGATTTTGCTTCGTCAGTCAGTAACTGGTTTTAATAATGCCGTTTTGAAAGTAGCAACGCGACGATGCGAGACAGCGCAAATATCAAGTGTGCAGCAAGCGTTTGCGCACGGCGGATGGTAAACAAAAAAAGCCTTTTGCCCTCGCCTTGTCGGTTGCGGCAACTTAAGGCGCGCAGCATGCCATCACAACGAAGTTCTTGTCCCTAACACGTTTGATCCGTTGTGCGTACAGCACTTTCGTCGCACAGGCCCGAGAATGGCAGTCGGAGCGCTGGAAAGAAAAAAATATACAAAAGCGCAACGCGTACTTTCACGTGACACGGATTGGCTAATGGGGGAGCGGAGGAGGCTGGGGCGACAGGCGGCGGCCGAAGGAGGGAAACGCCGGGTGTGAGCGCGGTGCGGCAAGATCTAAGAATGACGCTACTTTTTATATATAGGGGCTTTAGCGCAGCAGCGCCTTCAGGCGATCGTTTTCTCGTCTATATGGACCTATTGCGCGTGCTGATAGCTTCGCGTGCGCTGTTTTTCGCGCTCAGTTCAAGTTGAAGCAAGGCGCAAGCTCAAAGGTGAATTCGCTCGCCGCCGCGCTTGCTCACTCGGCGTTTTCAGAGAGAGCGGTAATCGAGAGAGATGTGTTCATGTTTGCTTGTGCGCGCGTGACACCGTGCTTGCTAATTTAGTTTACCAATGCTTACAAGTTTATACGACCACTAAACTATTATCCTACTTTGTATAGCTGTCCACTAATTTGCTATAGCAATCGATGCTTCACCTTACGGGCGAGATACTGCAAATTTTCATTCTAATCCGCCATAGCCCTTCGTGATAGGACGCCTCGCCCATATGGGCGTAAAAACAGGTTGGAATAGTTCTGTTATACCGGCCTTGGGGAACAGAGACGCCCGCCAGCTTCACCCGCTGCACAGCGCGTGCCTCCGAAAAAATCTAGTTGGCTCGCAGCCTGCTTTTTTGTTGTTTTGCACCTCAACTAGGGAGCGCTAGCTGCGCACCTCAGACCAAACAACCGTACACTCTATCAATACAGCCGCCCTAGCCGTCCGACAGCAGCGACAACAGCCGATAGTGGCCGCAGCGCGCGCCGGCCGAAAGCTCCGAAATGTCCATTGTTACAAGCGCGAAAATTACGAGAAACTCTGTACGGGAGATGCCGTCACGCGGTGTGCGTAATGCGAATAGCTGCATTCTTCTTCGGAGAACGAATCCGCTCGCTGTTCGCGGCCACTGACGAAGCCGTTCTGGCGCAGCGAGGCGCAATTTCGGTCGATTTTTTTTGTGTTTGGCGCAGGATTATGCGTCTGTATCAAAAATGCGCAATTGGCACAGGAGTCCCACGCCTGCTTTCTTCCAAAGCGGGTACGCGACGCGCAATAGGAATGCGCCTCTGCTCGACCCACTGTAAAACATTCTAGCACACTATAGTAGTGGTCCAGAGCTCGAGGCTCAATACGATTTGAGTCATTTTGCCAGAGCACACGTCCCGCCTTGCCAAGGCTATGCGCAACTATACATACGAGAGATACATGCTGCTTGAAGAACGAGAACAATATTTGTTCTCAAAGGGAACGGTACAATAACATAGTATAATGAAAGCCGACACTGCGGCCGCAATGCACGCCCAATCACCGAGCTGCATTAAAAAGTAAATAAATAAGAGAATGAAAGGAATTTATTCTTAAGGCATAATACATGTCATATATGCAATTATGAACCCATTTGAGCGGTCTGAACGCAAATACCAGCGTGCGAAGTAGTACGAATGACCCTGCGAGCAATGTCCCCAGCAGTTTTCCAACGGCGCGACCTTTACGCGGCCCAATCCCATAGCTTCTATCGCAACGCCGCCACAGTATTTTCCACGTCGGGCGCCTCACGGCAAAGCATGCACAGCCCCAGCCGCTCGCCCCACTCAATAGTATTCTTAGTCGGGTACAACTTTAGAAGACAGGGAGAGGCCCGCCCAGATGACCGAAGCGCAGAATCCAATTGCAATCCGCGACTAAAGAAATAGTCCCGCTCAAAAAATAGTTACACTCTAGCCGACGAGCAGCCCCGACCGGTCGTGAGCGCAGCGTATGGATAAGGTAAATGGAGAAAGAAAGCTTCTCATTCCTCCATGGTGCAGCGTAATGAGCTGCATCTAGGAGGCCGGTTGAGAACAGTCGTGCATAATGAATGGACGTAATGCATATTTCACCGCGTGACGAATTATCTTATCTTATATCCAGTCATCTTTTACCAATTCGTCTTTGACGAATCAGCCAAGTCGCGAAGGCGCTTACACCCGCGCTGAAAGCATTAATTACATTGATTTTAAGTAAGGAATACAATGACATCCTTTGGTTTTGAAGCATAACTGCGAGTCGGCCTAGTTGGAACGATTCATTTTCTTAAAATTTTGTGCGCAAACAAACAGGGACGAAGAAAAAGGAGACACAACGACGAGCGCTTTCTAACAACTGATTTTTATTATTGAAGAACCACCGGCTTAAATACCCACAGACCTGCGCGATCCTGTCAATAGAACACGTCAGACGCATAAAATAACGCTTGTCATGAAATGCCGCTACGCGGGTCAGCATACAAAAGGCAGGCAATGTTCATAAAAACAAGCACAAAAGGCGAAAATGCGTAAAAACGATATTCATAACAGGAGCGAATTCTCTTTATCTAACAATGAAACAGAAGGATGACTGATGCATTTTCTTTAGTTTTTTCAATCCAGTGAGCTTCCACATTCTCCCCGCGGTTTGGTTTTCTATGCCTAGACAAATGGCGGTGCTTCCAAGACAAGGTGAGCACGCATGTTCTTCACAATGCATCGCAAAATGCGTATCGATGACGCGCCCCTGGGCAGCCATCGGATAGCTGGCCCAGTGACGTAGTTCTGGGTCAAATCGCGTCATCTGGGCCCCAACTCAGCCCGCTTGGCGTGCTGCAATCGTAGCGATGTACAGGGACCCTGAAACGATTTTGACGATTTTGTACAAACGTACTGAGCGTTTAGGGTAGGTGCTTCTGATCATTAATTGACGCATCTAAGCGCTCCACGTAAAGGTGTAATTTATTATAAGGTTTTAAAAATGTATTCCTATGAACTAATTTCGGCACGGGCATAGCGCATTAACCTCGGGAAGAAGTGGCCGCAAAAACCTTCACTGTATCGGCTGTGTGGTTCGGTGCTCGCTGTTTCTACTTGGAATGAGCGCACTGAAACACTTAATTAAACTCTCTCAGCATTTATCAATGCTAAAAAAATAATGGTAGTCACCATGAAAAAGCATTCAAGCGGGAAAACTAAGCGCGACCAAATCATTTGCTCGCCCGGAGGTATGCAGACGCCGCGAGAAACCACGATGATGATGATGATGAGGATTTATTGGCATCCCCTTTGAAACGGGGTGGTGCATAGTCACCTAGCCTGCTTGAGTTACTCAAGTGTACTACACATGTTCTTTATCTCGCATTTTTGTATACCTTTTCAAAAATTAGCTTGTACCGCTGCCTATGATTTTAAGAGATCAGGTCGTATTCATCTTTTCCCTGCTTTTTTTCCACCAGTACTCTAATCGTCCTCTGCTGATCTCTACGGCTGATCTGTTTATGTTTCCTTCCACTTTAAACCCAAAGCGCTTCTGGGAGTTGCACGGTACCTACGGTTCTCGCTGGGTGGATCCCGTCGCATTCCATTAGGATGTGCTGAGTGGTCTCTGGATCTTTACTGCAGCATACACGTCTCATCTAGTTCCGAATATTTGTTCCGATATGTTTTTCGTCCTTAGGCAACCGGCTCGAGCCTCAAATAGCAAGGCACTGCCCTTTGTGTTATTGTACAGATTTCCCTTCCAATTTCTTCTTCTCATTCTTGTAAATCTCCATTGTCCTTTTCGTTTCCATTCTTGCATCCAATTCACGTCTCTATTTCTCTCACGTTCTTTCTGATGAACCCTGGTTGTCTATTTACAGTTTCGATTATCCTTTACTTGGTTGCCCAACTTCCTTGACCTCTTCCTCCATTCTGTGTCCACGCTTTTCATGTAGAGATACTTGGGCACTTTAGCCGCCCATTTATTTTCATCCATGTTCCTGAGCCTTTCTTCAAAACTAATTTTGCTTTGTGCTTCTCTGACTTCAAAAGAGGCCCAACCCATGTCTCCATGCACTGCCTCATTTGTCGTATTACCGTGGGCTCCCAAAGCCAACCGGCCTACTGATCTTTGGTTAACTTCTAAACCCGCCAATATATCCGATTTTAAGCATATTAATGGCATTGCGAATGTTAGCGATGGCACCATTACTCCTTTCCAGATTCCACGCACCACCTCATACTTATTGTGGTCCCACAGTGCTCTGTGTTTCATTAATGCTGCATTCCGCTTCCCCTTTATTTTCATTATCTTGGTGGTTGCTTGAGTAATTCTTTCCTTCGTTTATGTGTACGCCGAGGTACTTATATTGCTTCACTATGGGTATTACTTGCTGTTGAATTGACACCACGAAGTTACTCGTGTGTTCATTAAAGATCATAATCCCTGATTTCTCTGTGCTAAACTTAAGGCCTAGATTTGTCGCTGCGTTCCACAGATATTCGCAAGTATCTGTAAATCTTTTTTATTGTCCGCTAGTAGCACAATGTCGTCTGCGTACATCAGTCCAGGGACCTTCTGTTGCACCATTTCGTCCATTACGCATGTAGGATAAATCAAAACCTAATTCGCTGTTTTCCAGTCGTCTTTCTATGCCCTTGACGTAAAGCGTGAACACAATGGTGACAGAGGGCATCCTTGCTTCAATCCTTGGTGAATTCCCACCATTTCATTTCCTTTCTCGGCCTTCCCATGCCACTTGTACTTGGTTGTCCTCGATATATCTCCCTCAGCAGCTCCACGAAATCGTCATCTATGCTTCGTATTGAAGAATATCCTACAACAATTCCCTGTCTACGTTGTCATAAGCTCCTTTAATATCTGAAATGCTACCCATAAAGGTCTTTTCTGAGCTACTGAAATCTCTATGCACCGAGTTAGTACAAACATATTGTCTTCTAAGCGTCTGCCTGGCCTGAACCCATTCTGTAGTTCCCCCAATACACCGTTTTCCTCCACCCACTTCGACAGTTCTAATTTATGGCTTGCATTGCCATTCTATATATCACCGACGTTACTGTAACTGGCCTGTACGAGCTCGTCTTATCCTTATCTCCTTTGCCTTTGTAGATGAGATTCATCTTGCTTTCACGCCATCCAACGGGAATATTCTTTGTTCTAATCACTTGCTTCTATGGCATTAGTCAGCAGTGCCTTGCTTTTTGGACCGAGGTTTTTGATTAGCTGTATTGGGGATTTCATCGGGTCCTGCTGCCGTGTTGTTAGGCGACATTTCTGCTGCCTTTTTCCATAGAAGCTTTCTATGCTGAATTTTGATCTCTCAGCCTCTCTGTTGTTGCTGGATCTGTTTGTCTGAACTACACTTTTTCTGGTACCGAAGTTATGCTGATAACGTCTGTGATGTACCCGCAGCGCATCATCGCCTTCATAGATGTTACCGTCTTCATCCCTTATAGCTGTTTGCGAGTTTCTAGTTGGAGCTCCGAGTGCTTTTATATGGTTCCAGAATCTTTTGGGGCGCCTTTGTCTCTTTTGTGAATGTTATGCACCCAACGTCACTTGCGCATTTAATTTTCTCTTGCACGAGCTCACTCGCAAACCTTTTCTTTTCTCTGTATGTATCCATCTAAGGAGCACCCCTTCTTCTTGTAATCCCAACTTTTTGGCTTCTCGATGAACCCTAGAGCCTCTTTACGCTCTTCTATAGCTTGTTTAACTTCCTTGTTCCACCACTTACGTGGTTTCCTCTTTCCAATCCAACAATTGTATTGCCGTGTCCGCCTTATTTCATGCTGCATAACCTCCACCAGTTCCTTATATTCCCAGACTGCTGTAGGAAAAGCCTCAATTTTCTTCTCTATGTTGTTTGCGATCTCTGTTATTTGCTCGTCATTCATTTTTAAAAACTCTGAGGCTATTGGTTCATGTTCTGCGCTGGTACCTCTCCCAAACTTTAATGCTAACGTCTATGATCGCTTCCCAGGCATTTTTTCCATTTTCGTCTATTATCATTTGTTCCAGTTGTTCGTAGACCATTTATGAGACTAAGGCGTAGTCGATACATGACTGCCTGTTTCCGCATTGCCACGTTACCTGTCCATGACACTTATTCTCCCCTGTTAACTACTATAAGGTTCTGTTCATCACACAAATCCAGCACTAGAGAGCCGTTGTAATCAGTATATCCGTCTAAATCGTCCATGCGCTTTCATATCTCCCACTAATATCACCTGGCCCGAGTTACTGAACTCATTAATATCGCTTCTAATGCAATCGACCAATTCCTTATTTTTTTTCCCTGCTATCACTACCTGTCCATAGGTAAGCTACTCCCAGCCACGTCTTTTACCTTGCCATGTACCACTAATCCATAAATGCTCTTTACATGTCTCGTTTACCCTTCGCCACTTCAGACCTCGCCTAATTAGTACGCCAACCACGCGGCCTAAACGGCCCCCGCCGGTAGCGCCGTCACGCGGCAGGAACGCGCTTTGGGCCAGCCTCTGGAGGCCGGTCTTCACACCAGGTAAGGTGGCTAGAAGGGGCCCTTCTAGCCACCGTAACCAGGTCGTGCTTCACACCTCCCCATTCTAGCCACCCTAGCCGGGCGGCTGGCGGAGGTTGGAGAGCCTTCGCGCGCTGGCTCCAAGACAACCAGAAGTACACGACAACGTACGTCAGAACTGACGTAGAGCCAGCGAAGGCGGAGCTTAAGTAGTAAGTGGTTTGTATGGAAAAAGGAAAGGTTGATGCTATCTTCTGCAGCCCTTGAGGGAGCACGGCTCAGCGCCAACAGGGAGGGGAAAGTGGGAGAGAAAGGGGATAGTGTGGAATCGTCTTAACCCCCGATCACTCGCGCACGAGTTGAGGAGGAAATGCAACACTGGCAACGCACGCTGCTTGATCGCTCTCGCAGGGGATCGACGGCAGGTGCGGCTAGCGGAGAGGTTGGAGAGCCTTCGCGCGCTGGCTCCAGACAACCGGAAGTAGACGACAAGTACGTCACAACATGACGTAGAGCCAGCGAAGGCGGAGCTTAGCCCCATTCACTCAGCGAACCGTTGAGCAAACGCATGGCTAGGGAGGAGGGCAACTTGTAATCGTCCGTAGCTCTCTTAATATGAGACGCTTCCCTTAAATTGTGACGCGAATGTTTACTGTAGCTGTATCCTACACGTCTACAAAATTTGTCCGAACCGTTTCATGGACCTTTAAGAGGAGGAGGATGTGGGGAGCACACGCACCCATCTTCTCCTGCGTACTCTCGTCGTCGCGTGCGCACGTTGCGGACGCATCGGAAGTCGGCGTAGACACGAGAGAGAGGCACTTTGCCTCTGCCGGATCTCGCTCTGCCTCTCGCGACGCGCGTACCCCGCAGGAAAAGGGAAGGTATCCGACGGGGGAGAAGGCAATTCTCCTCGCGAAAGGTAAAAAAGGCATAAAAGAGCGCCACCGGCGCCCCTACCTCGAACCTGCCGGAACGGATATTACCTGCTGTAAGCGTGAGTGACCTCGCTTGCGTGACTAACACACGCACGAGGCAAGCCAATTTATTCCTTATTACAGATTGGACTTCCGTCTGCAAGTGTGCCTTATTGCTCGTATCAGTAAACGTTGTTGAGTTGACTCGCATCGTTGCCTTATTCGCCCGAACCCTACGTAGCTGCCGATCGCACGCGCTACGGGTTGGGGAGTACGACGGAACGACTGTGTGCGGATAGATCCGGAGCTTGCTTCAGCCCTAGCCTCGCGCAGAACGTACCCCCACACACTTCAAAAGTGAACTATAGCTGCCATAGAGTTTCTCACAATTTTATCTAGAGTGAAAAGTGGCGATGCTGCGCTGTGATATCCATGGAATGCCGGTATATTGTGACTTCGGATTGGCATCGTTTCTCGGAGAGCCAAGAAAGCCTTGAAGACGCGCCTGGCTAGCACCGTTTCGTCTGTCACAATGATTCATGTCCTGTTAAAACAGCACGTAATTATTATTACACAAAACATGTTTTGTTTAATTTTGAGGACTTACTATTGCATGCACAATTATATGAAACGTAAAAGTATCAGCTAGCCGCTAAAGTTGGAGGGCAGACGACAAGATTATCGCTCGCTTTGGAACTTGGTCGTCTGTTCTTCCTTTTCTTTGTTTGATTCTGCATTGTAGGTGAGTAAACTTTATGAAGTTATGAAGCGATGAAGTTAGAAGGGCCTTGAAAGACATGACCAGGGAAAAGCGCCTGGAGAAGATGGAATAACAGTAGATTTAATCAAAGATGGAGGAGATATCATGCTTGAAAAGCTTACGGCCCTTTATACGCAATGCCTCACAACTTCAAGTGTACCAGAGAGCTGGAAGAACGCCAACATTATACTTATCCATAAGAAGGGAGACGTTAAAGAATTGAAGAATTACAGACCCATTAGCTTGCTTTCAGTATTGTATAAATATTCACCAAGATAATTTCCAATAGAATCAGGACAACACTTGACTTCAGTCAACCAAGAGAACAGGCTGGCTTCAGGAAGGGATATTCTACGATGGACCATATCCATGCCATCAATCAGGTAATCGAGAATCTGCGGAGTACAATCAACCTCTCTATATGGCTTCATAGATTATGAAAAAGGCATTCGATTCAGCAGAAAATATCAGCAGTCATAGAGGCATTGCGTAATCAAGGAGTGGAGGAGGCATACGTGAATATCTTGGCAAATATCTACAAGGATTCCACAGCTACCTTGGTTCTCCACAAGAAAGTAGAAAGATACCTTTCAAGAAAGGGGTCAGGCAAGGAGACACAATCTCTCCAATGCTATTCACTGCATGCTTAGAAGAAGTATTCAAGCTCTTAGACTGGGAAGGATTAGGAGTGAGGATCGATGGCGAATATCTCAGCAACCTTCGGTTTGCAGATGACATTGTCCTGTTGAGCAACAATGGAGAGGAATTACAACAAATGATTGAGGACCTTCATCGAGAAAGTGCAAGAATTGGGTTGAAGATGAATATGCAGAAGACAAAGATAATGTTCAATAGCCTGGCAAGGGAACAAGAATTCAGGATCGCCAGTCAGCCTCTAGAATCTGTAAAGGAATATGTTTATCTAGGTCAATTACTCACAGGGGACCCTGATCATGAGAAAGAAATTTACAGAAGAATAAAATTAGGTTGGAGTGCATACGGCAGGCATTGCCAAATCCTGACTGGGAGCTTACCACTGTCGTTGAAAAGAAAAGTGTACAATCATTGGCATTCTACCGGTGCTAACATACGGGGTAGAAACTTGGAGGTTAACAAAGAAGCTCGAGAACAAGTTAAGGACCGCACAAAGAGCAATGGAACGAAAAATCTTAGGAGTGACGTTAAGAGACCAGGAAGAGAGCGGTGTGGATCAGAGAACAAACGGGGGTAGACGATATTCTAGTTGACATTAAGCGGAAGAAATGGAGCTGGGCAGGCCATGTAATGCTAGGATGGATAACCGGTGGTCCATTAGGGTTACAGAATGGATACCAAGAGAAGGGAAGCGCAGTCGAGGACGGCAAGAAAGTCAGGTGGATGATGAGGTTAGGAAATTCGCAGGTGCAAGTTGGAATACGCTAGCGCAAGACAGGGTAATTGGAGATCGCAGGGAGAGGCCTTCGTCCTGCAGTGGACATAAATATAGGCTGATGATGATGATGAAACTTTATTGAAAGATGTAATATGGGCGAATGAAAGCCGTTTATGTAGATTTTATTTTAAGAACGCAGTATTTGTGGAGCCATACCCACGAATTAGACGAAGCCTCGTCAACACCAGCCAACACAAGCCTTGCAGACACATATCCCATCATTCCTATGAGGGCACGGCGCCCTTTAAGAAACTCGCATAGACGGTGACTCCAGATTACCCTGTAGGTGTTATAGTGAGAAACTCTACGATAGCTGCAGTTCAGGACCCACAACTGTGCTTTGTACCGTCTTCTTAAAACAAACATAAGACCTGCACCGCATCTGCACCTCGGCATTCATTTCGCGTGTCATTTTGTGCACGCACCAGTGAACTTGAGCAGCACAATTTCTTAACGTCTCATGCCCCGCCGTGAACTCGCTCACAGCAGTGGAGGCGAATCGAATAGACTTAGAGAACCGTGTTAGGGACCGCATCTACTACGAACGACTAGCGCCCTGGCATCAAGGAGCCCATTTAATTCTGGCTTGTCAGAGTGGACACGAGGGGGCGCGAGGGAGATTCGGGAGGAACGCGCCGAGCCGAAGCACATGGCCATCGCTAAGTTCTAGTTTTTTATTTCAATAAATAACTATTTGTTCCAACTGAAGCGTGCCATCGTCATCACAGACGGCCGACATGGCAACGAGGATGGGATGGACCCATCCTGACAGGTACTGAAGGTTCTTCATGACCTAGGACTGCGTGTTGTGTACAGCAAGTGTATAGTTTGCAGAAAAATGGATACCACTCCTTGGACTCTTGATATCACAAGAAGGAGTGACGATCGATCACAGCGCATTGCAGCGATAGCAACTAGCACACAGTGCCACAAACAAAAAGTGAGGTGAGGTTCTTCCTTGGACTTGCGTCACATTACCGCAAGTATATAAAAGACTTCGCAAAAATTGCTCGACCATTGACACTTCTCACGAAGAAAGATGCAATTGTTCAGTGGACACCTGAATGCCAGATGCCATGGACACACTAAAGAAACGACTAACCAAGGCACCTAACTCGGCGACTTTCAATCCAAGTCTACCGACACAAGTACATGTCGACGCTTTCCCACTCAGCGCTTGGAGCAGTCCTTACCCAAACACAAGACGACACCACCCAAACTACTCAAGCCACAACGGCTTCCTATGACCGGCCCAGACAAAGAAGCCACCACGTTGGCTCGAAGATTTCGTGACTGATTAGTGTAATGCGAGGACGGCATTATTTAGGAGCCCGGGTGTGTTAGGGACCCGCGTCCTACTACGGATGACTAGCGCCACCTGGCATCAAGGAGCCCATTTAATTCTGGCTTGCGAGAGCGGACACGAGGGGGCGCGAGGGACATTCGAGAGGAACGCGCCGAGCCGAAGCACATGGCATCGCCAAGTTCTAGTTTTCCATTCAATAAATACCATTTCTTCCAACTGAAGCATGTCATCGTCATCACACGCGGCTGGCAACAGTCAGCTTCGACTATATCCACGACGCAGCCGCTCGGCTGATTGCATATAATGACAATGACATGCTTAAAGGTTTTGGTTTCAGTTTTACTACCAAGGTAGCATCAACAGAAGAAACATCAACGCTGTGCTTCATTTGGTGCATGCTTGGCACAATTTTATGCTAAAGTGCCTTTTGGAGCAGGACGGAGCAAAGGACTGCTCTTGGTGTAATTTGGCACTGCTGTTCCACTACTGCGTTTCTCTGCAAGGGCTGGACAGAAATGTGACAAAAGATTTATTTCAACAAGTAGACACAATGTTATTACTGAATGTTTGAAATTTGGGCACAAAGCATAACCTCAGAATGACGCTAAAGTGAAAACAAGGCTGAGAAATCACAACACTGGTTTTGAATGAGAGCAACACTTTTCCTGCTAGCGCAAATCATTAACAGTGGGAACTTGAACACAAATTACAACAATTTGTCACTTAAAGTGCACATACCGACAAAAAAAAAAAAAAAAAAAAAAACAGTTTCTCCACATTACATCATAACACAAAGAAAATGAATAAATCCTAGGTCTGTACAGTGCAAACCAAAAACATGTGAATCACACTTGCAAGTTCACAGTGCACACACATGCTTGCTTCACAAAATGGTGGGAAGATTCACGTCAAGGCTGCAGGGACACACACACACGCACACTATACAGCACTCACCAATAAATACAATCATGTGTCACATAGTGTCTTTGGCAGACTAGAGACGACGCACAGTCCCAGTGGGCCACACACTGCTCTGCGTTGATAGGTGACCCTGTGAACGTTGTTGAGCAATTCTCTCAAGCATCCACGAATTGTGCCAATGACTTGTAGCAGGCTACGGTGCAGCCTGGCTGTGAAACCATCACTCACAATGCATACACATACGATGCACACAATGAAGGCTACTAAAAAGTTCATTATGCTACAGCATGACATCAAGCGTCCTTGTGTACACCACCCCCTCTGCAAAAAGAGTAAAGGCCAGCCGGCTGGAATTACCCGTTTGCAGTAGGGAGGAATACACCTCACGGGGTTAAGCAGTGGTATCTTACACACACCCTACTTAAAATGACAACAAAGGAATGCCTCCTTAACAATCGTGCTTGCTCTCTGTGTGCCAAACACTCGTATGGCAATCGTGACATACCATCCAGCCTTCAACAGGCCTGACAAAGCACACAAGATAATGCATTTTTGGCAGCAACACTAGAGTCCATGGCACATTAGGAGTGCACCACTTGCCGAGGCTTAGCTGCTGGACTTGAGATCCAACTCTGCTACCTGGGCTCTCCAACGAACATCTGATGCACTGGGCCGAGTCAATCCACCTGTGTTGTGCTAACTGGCACAGCTAGAACCTCCACTGTATCGCCATTTCCTTCGGTGCCAGCAGCTTCGCAGACACAACAGGTGCCATGGTGACTTGCATTCCATGGTACATGGACACTGGTATGGTCACCATACCGGACACTGGGAACGCTGCAAGAGGACGCATTACTTTAAGTGCCAGCACAACACATGGCTACGGTTTGTCCACTGCAGGCAGTGATTAACCTTATCTCACGCCAGCTAGTTCCATCTGCAAATTTCTTAATCTGTGCTTATGAGGCATTGCGCATAAGAGGGATGCTAGCTTTTCAAGGGCAATGGTACCTGCCCCATGTTTATTCACAAAAACTAATATTGCACATTTCTTTGTTGTTACCTCGCAAAGACCTGCTAAGTTCATCCCTGTTCCCGCTTGGGCAACTTGCAATAATTAATAACAAATTCATTGAAATGAACATGTTCTGCACACGACAAAAGGCATGGTCATGCTTTTATCACATGCATTAGCATGGTCATGCATTATCGGCACGGCATCGTGTAGGGTGGAAAAACATAAGTTTTCATAGATTATCACTCAGTATGGTTTTTGAAAAGCTTTTGATCTGTCCTGGTCATGCTGTCCCAACTAAATGCTGCCAAGAATTTAAAAATAACGAAGGGCCTTACGCAAACAGCAATCACTGTACGTCGTTGGGCATGGTTCATGCTACTCAAGAGTAATTCTTTCTTCATTTTGCAGAATTATTTAATAAGGTGTAATTATCAACTTTTGATTACCTGCTCAAATAAAAAAAGCACCAATGCAAATATTGGTCACGATGGTCAAGGAGGTGATAGAGAACAGCATTAAAGAAGCCTAAGTCTTGCACGGTTCATTTTTGCAACAAAAGTCCATGAAAGGAAAAACAATTTAAGCACATGACAATATGTGCCTAGCTTATCGCACTGAAAACAAGTGGCCATGCTCTTTCCTGATGTGTGAGCAGCTTTGGCACACACATCTTTGTCTCTATAAATGCGTCAACTTGCATAAGCACACCGCACTAGACAACGAGGTTTATGTTTGAGACAGCTGCTATCGCTGGCATGCAGCTACGTTGTCACGTGGTCTCTTTTATTATCGCAAGCTTGCTTTTTCGTCAGAAAAATGGAGCACCCAAGACTTGGTTGGTTTAAAAACTATTGTCACGTAGTAGTGAGAGCGAAGAAAACAGTTGTAAAACTGTGTATGACGAAACTGGTTCTTTATGGGCGAACCTGTGCCCACAAAAGCAAACTGCACTTAAAGCACAACGATAGCGGCGAACACAGTCGGCGATCGTCGAAATCTGATCAGCGGCGAAACGAGCCGTCTTTTATACTGAGTCATCGAAAGTTCTAGATTAATCCCTGGTGCCCGCGTGTCTTCCAGAAAGTACTAGCCAATTCGCGTCGCTCATACAATCAGATTACATAAGCGTCAGTGACAACAGACAATGGATAGAAGCATCGATAACGTTAGATAGAGAAACTTCAGATACCTGCAGGCGCTTCCTGTGCCTAGCGATAAAGTTAACATTTGCAGCCGGTGAAATATAAACATGTACACGTGTCAATACCCTCCCCTTAAAAAGCATTGTCCCGATGCTACCAACAAACACGAAAGCGAAACAAAACCACACGTAATAAAGAGAAAAAAAAAACAATAAAAAAAGCAACAAAGTTCGTAAGCGGGCGTAGGAAGGCTTACGGCGCACCACGTGGATGACTTCAGGTCGTGCGTGGCGCCGCTGTGATTGCGAAATGCCATCAGGCATTTCGCAATCCGAGTCCAAGTCCGTCAGTCCTCTGCACAAGCACGGCGCTACGCTGCTTGCGTCGGTGTGGACTTCGCTATCGGAGATTGGCGGCGACTGCAGGCATCGCTTCAGTTGTTCAAATGCTTCCACTTGTGGCGTCTCCCACTTGAACTCGACGTCGGCCTTCGCGAGGTACGTCAGTGGCTCGGCGATCCGTGAAAAGTCCATGACGAAGCGCCTGTAAAGGTGCACAGCCCAAGAAATCTACGCACTGCCTTTCTGTCGGCGGGCGGAGGAAAGTCACTGATGGCCGCCTGTTTCTGTGGGTCAGGGTACACTCCAGACTTGTTGATGACGTGGCCCAAAAACAAGAGCTCCTCGTATGTGAAGCGGCATTTTTCTGGCTTCAACGTAAGTCCGGAGGTCTTGATTGCTTGAAGAACTGTTTCAAGGCGCTGGAGGTGTTCCTCGAAGCTTGAGGCAAATACAACTACGTCGTCCAAGTAGACGAGGGCTAGTCTGCCACTTCAAGCCTGCCAGTACTGCATCCATGACGCGTTGGAAAGTCGCAGGTGCCGAGCAAAGACCAAACGGCATGACCTTGAACTCGAACACTCCGTCTGGTATTATAAAGGCAGTCTTCTCCCGGTCCCTTTCGTCGACTTCGATTTGCCAGTAGCCGGTTTTTAGGTCCACCGAGAAAAAAATACTTTGCATTGTAGAGTCGATCCAAGGCCTATTCGTGGGAGAGGGTATACAGTCCTTCGTGATTTTTCCACCGAGAAAAAAATACTTTGCATGTAAGAGTCGATCCAAGGCCTATTCGTGGGAGAGGGTATACGTCCTTCGTATTTTTCCACCGAGAAAAAAATACTTTGCATTGTAGAGTCGATCCAAGGCTTATTCGTGGGAGAGGGTATACGTCCTTCGTATTTTTCCACCGAGAAAAAAATACTTTGCATTGTAGAGTCGATCCAAGGCCTATTCGTGGGACAGGGTATACGTCCTTCGTGATTTTTCCACCGAGAAAAAATACTTTGCATTGTAGAGTCCCAAGCTTATTCGTGGAGAGGGTATACGTCCTTCGTATTTTTCCACCGAGAAAAAAATACTTTGCATTGTAGAGTCATCCAAGGCTATTCGTGGGAAGGGTATACGTCCTTCGTTTTTTCCACCGAGAAAAAAATACTTTGCATTGTAGAGTCGATCCAAGGCCTATTCGTGGGAGAGGGTATACGTCCTTCGTATTTTTCCACCGAGAAAAAAATACTTTGCATTGTAGAGTCGATCCAAGGCCTATTCGTGGGAGAGGGTATACGTCCTTCGGATTTTTCCACCGAGAAAAAAATACTTTGCATTGTAAGTCGATCCAAGGCCTATTCGTGGGAGAGGGTATACGTCCTTCGTAATTTTTCCACCGAGAAAAAAATACTTTGCATTGTAGAGTCGATCCAAGGCCTATTCGTGGGAGAGGGTATACATCCTTCGTATTTTTCCACCGAGAAAAAAATACTTTGCATTGTAAGTCGATCCAAGGCTTATTCGTGGGAGAGGGTATACGTCCTTCGTATTTTTCCACCGAGAAAAAATACTTTGCATTGTAGAGTCGATCCAAGGCCTATTCGTGGGAGAGGGTATACGTCCTTCGTATTTTTCCACCGAGAAAAAAAATACTTTGCATTGTAGAGTCGATCCAAGGCCTATTCGTGGGAGAGGGTATACGTCCTTCGTGATTTTTCCACCGAGAAAAAAATACTTTGCATTGTAGAGTCGATCCAAGGCCTATTCGAGGGAGAGGGTATACGTCCTTCGTGATTTTTCACCGAGAAAAAAATACTTTGCATTGTAGAGTCGATCCAAGGCCTATTCGTGGAGGGTATACGTCCTTCGTGATTTTTCACCGGAAAAAAATACTTTGCATTGTAGAGTTGATCCAAAGCGTCTATTCATGGGAGAGGGTATACGTCCTTCGTGATTTTTGTTGAGGTGACGATAATCGACGCAGAAACGTAGGATTCCATCTTTCTTGTTCACTAACACCACGGAGGATGCCCACGGAGTTTTGGACAGCTGAATGATGTCGTCACGTAGCATTTCGTCGACTTGTTGCCTTATTGCATCACGTTCGCTAGCCGAGACTCGGTACGGGCTCTGATGGAGTGGGCGGACATGTTCGTCGGTTATAATGTGGTGCTTCGCCACAGGGCTTTGTCGAATTTTTGATGACGACGAGAAGCAGTCCTTGTATTAGAAGAGCAAGGCTTTTAGCTGTTCTTTGTTATGCCTGGGAAGGTTCTCATTTACGTAGAAAGCTGGTTTAGGTACTACAGTCGTCGTTGCAGGTTCTCTAGAGTCTGTGAAGGCGAAAGCACTGCTGGCTTGTACTATTTCATCGATGTAGGCGACCGTGGTGCCTTTGGTAAGTGCTTGTATACGTGGCTGAAGTTTAGAACAAGAGAAAAGCTGAGTAGTTGGTAAGGGCTGAAGTTTGTGAGTATCACTCTTGCTTTCTTAAACGTAGCTCAGCTATGCCTCTAGCGACACAAATCTCACTGTTGAGCAGTAAGTGATGATCACCTTCGACGACGCCCTCCATGTCTGTAGGCACTTTGGCACCGACAGATATCATTACGCTTGAACGAGGCGGAACGGTGACTTGTTCTTCAAGCACGTTCAAGGCATGGTAAACTGATGTTTGTATCCGGCGGTATCGCTTTGTGCGTTGAAAGCGTTATCGACTTGGACCTTAAGTTAATGACTGCACCATGTTAGTTTAGAAAGTCCATGCCTAGGATGACGTCCCTAGAGCAGTGCTGCATGATTACGAAGCTCGCTGGGTAAGTGCGATTGTTAACCGTGACTCGTGCTGTGTAGATTCCAGCCGGCGTATTAGGTATTGGCGCACTGAACCTCATAGTCCCAGTGCGCCAATACGTCGGATGATCTTATAGGGTTTGAAATAGTGACGTAACAGTTTCTCGCTAAGTCCTCGTCGGTGTATCGGAGTGCAGACCCAAACATGGTCGCTGGGCTGGTACTCGACGTAGCGCCGTCGAAGATTGTAGTGCGGCTGTCGCTGCTCTGCTGGTTCTTGATGCGCAGGCAGGTGAGCTGTCGACCTTCTTCGGCACGCTGCAAGTAGGGGGCAACGTTGAGATTGTTTTCGTCGGTGATGTCCGGTGGCATGGCGTCAAGCGTCGTTGCCGGGTTCCTTCTGTAGATGATGTTGAACGACGCCAAGTGCGTCGTTTCTTGCACGGCCGTGTTGTATGCGAAGGTCACATACGGAAGGACAGCATCCCACGTCTTGTGTTCGATGTCGACGTACATTGCCAGCATGTCGGCGATGGTCATATTGTATGCTATGGTACACGCTCGGCGGCAGTTTCTGGTGGATTTTTTCGCACTCGTGCGGTCTATTTAGCATGAATGGCGTCTTTACGTGGGGAATGGTCCTGTGAGGCGTAGTGAAGGAATTTAAGTCTGAAGAAATTAAGCGGTTGGAGTTTCTGCTGGCGTTGGGCGGACGGAGCACCCAGCGTGAGGTTTGCGCGTTTGTTTGAGCCTCGGAAATCAGCCTCGAATATCAGTTGGGTATTTCTGAAAATTCGTTTCACGAAAGTTACCTTACTGCAGCATTCTCGGCACTGTAATTCTAAGTTCTGGTTTAGCTGCAACAAGTAGTTACAAAACATTTGACGATCCTAACAGCGTGGGTACCGTTCTGCTGGTGAATAAGTCGGGCTGTTTACTTTGACAAGCGTTCAAGTTGTTATTTGTAGTTACATTGGGCGACTGCCTTGTTTGCTGGGCAAGGTTTCCACTTACAAATAAAATAGTTTGGTTAATAACCGCATACCATACAGTGTGAACCACTTTTCGAGTGGTGAACGACTAGCTGCAGACTTCGCGAGTGTCCGAGGCAGTACTAAATGCTGTGTATAGATCTGATGGTTCTATATAGCGCATGGTCCAAGTGGTCCAAGCATGCGGCACGACCATGCAAAGTCTTACTGCGTCATTATTCCGTGTTCTGTTTTATTTTGCCGCAAAAGGCCGGACATATGAACTCTTTTTTTTTCGGTCTCGTAAGTTCAGTCATCTACGACGCATTCACCCATCTTACGAAAATTGTATCCTTACAAATAGTTGTTGGGTTCTCTTTATGCGATAACCTTTGTATATTGTCCTTACAGGACAACAAGGCAATTCCGATCGAAGCACGAAGCTTGTGTGTATTATGTTGGTTTGCAAACCGCAGTGCTCGCTGTGTTGAGCAAAGCCGTCGGCCTCTTGCAGGAGGCTAACGTAGACATAGAATCTGATTTGAAGTCTACTAGAGTTAAAATGAGTGAGAACGATGCCGGTGGCTGATGCAAATGTTTTACAACAGCTCTTCGTCGAGTGAAAACCGATACATCCAACATAGTTCAGAACACATGCACACACCGCGGCTAATGATGCGCGTCGCATTTTTGCGCATCCAAGAGAAATTTCCAGATACTGTAGCTACTGCTGCACCTAAAGGCAGTGGTTGTTCGACGACCTCGTAAGAACTGACAACCCGTAAATTTCACTCAGAACTGGTTAAGACACCTCCAAATCGTTCCGCAGCGCGCGACCGGCAACATACCGTATTTACACGATTGTAGGTCGACCCATTTTTTCAAATTTGACAATCCAATGTTGGGGGTCGACTTAGAATCGAAACCGAACCGTGTACCGCTAGTAGTGGCAAGAGAAATGAGAAATCAGGGTGCTACGGCGTGGTTACAACTTTGCACCTACGTTTCCATGGTTACGGTAGAAGCGTAGCGTATTAATTTACCGTATTGCATACATTTTGATTGCGCGCACCACAAGCGCACGGCTCTTGTGGGAGCATCGATCATGGAAGAGCCGCCGTTTAGGGGGTATTGGTAGTTGGCGGAAGATCCGTTGTTAGGGGGTATGGTAGTTGGCGGATGAGTCGTCGTTTGGGGTATTAGTAGTTGGCGGAATAGCTTTTCTTTGAGATACGATTGTTTTCGACGCCGCGCGCATCTGTCACTTCTGCTGTTGTGGCCTGTCATGAGTGCCAAGATCTTTTGGCGCTCGTTCACAGCAGTGTTCAAACGGGCTGCTATCCTTCATGCCGAGGAAACTAACAACTGCGCAGCGGGACGCAAGTTTTGAGTCAGTGAACGTGTGGTGCGGCAGTGGCGGCTTCAGCGCGAGGAAATTTGGCCTCCCTGGCTACTGTGTGCGGGTGGGTCCTCTCTGGGTGGGCGGCTGTACCTCGCGATGTCGTGGTGTGGTCGTTCGCGAAGTGTGGACTTGCACTTGATGACGACGTGCTGTGGGACCGCAGCAGCTATGACGGCAGCAGTGCCAGTGAGGTCGATTCTAGTGACGATGAGTAGTCTTAGCAACCCAGTCAATAAATTTCCCTTGTGTGAATGCACTCGCGTGGTTTTTCTCCCCCCCCCCCTTTTTTTTGAGAGATGCAATTTTGGGGGGGGTCGACTACATTCGAGTCGACTTACGATCGTGTAAATACGGTATTTAAGCCGCGCTGCGCCGGCTCGCACAAGCCAGAGAGGAGGAAAGGCTCGTCGCGCGCCCTTTCCTCCTCGCCCGATGAAAAGGTCTATATATCGGCGAGACAGGCAATTTCGAACAGCGGTTGAAGCAGCATGTCAACGATGTCAAAAAGAAAAAAGTCGCATCAAACGCCTTGGCAGAACATGCAGGTGACTTAGCCCACAGGATTGATTCAAAAAAAAGAAATTTGACTTCAAGACACCACTCGGAATCCCTCCTAATCCAAATGACAGATATCACCCTCAACGGGAATGACGGAACCCTCCCCCCCCATCTACACACGCTGCGTACGTCATATTTTAAAACTACATAACATTGTATCGCATGTCCTTGATTTTATTGTGAACAAGGCTCCCGTCAGGGGAGCTGAAATGACTTTTCTTGTATTCTTGTGGTCGGTGTCCTTCTTTTTACCCGTCTTCATAGCATAGGTGATGAAGGGGAGTACATCATCGCAGTCTCTGTGATCAGAAGATACGTACATTGCCAGCATGTTAAGAGTTCTGTTCGTACGTTCTACAAGCCCATTTGTCTGAGGGTGATAAGGCGTTGAATGGCAGAACTGCGAACTGCGGCGACTGCAGTTCTTCTACGGCGTCCACAACGAACTGATGACCGTGATCACTAATGCTAACACGAGGGGGGGGGGGGGGAGAGACCACGCTGAAGAATAATGACTCGAACCAAAAACGTTGCAACGCACACAGCTGTTGAAGATGGTATGGCCGCTGTTTCTGCGTAACGGTCAGGTGGTCAACATACGATCACCCATCGGATGTTGTTAGATCATCATGGAAATGGGCTCAAAGGATCATACCCGCTTGTTCAAATGGCAGGTGAGGCTATGGGAGAGGTTGCAGAAAAACCGGCAGAGCGGTTGTAGGGTGCTAGTAGCGTTGACATTGTTCGCAAGTGGCGACGTAGTGCGTTACCGAGTTTCGTATCATTCTGGGCCAGTAATAACACTCCTGCATACGGCTCAAAGTTCTGATGAACCCTAGATGGACAGACGTTGCATCGTCGTGCATGGCTCACAGTATTTCCTCGCGCAGACTCTGCTGCACCACCAGAAGGAAGCGTGCGCCTTTAGCCGAATAATTGGTCTTGTAAAGCAGGCCATCACGAACACAAATTCGACCGGTGGCTCCAGGACGCGATGCAGCTAAAAATAGCGGTTCCAAACTAATATAATTTCTTGCACTGCCCTGAAAGTCATCAAGTCTGGTAATGTAGAAGAAATGGGAGCAAAACAGTCAGCAAATTTGTCTTCGTCACACTCCGTCAGAGGAAGGCGGGAGAGACAGTCTGCACCTGCGTGGCGACGTGCAGACTTGTAGGAAATAACGAAGTCATACTCATGCAGTTAAGGAGCCCAACATGCCAGTCGACCACTGGGGTGACAGAAATTCATAAACCAGCATAACGCGTGGTAGTCGGTAACGATAGTGAACGGGTGTCTGTAGACTTGGGCCGAAATTTGTGGACAGCAAAAACGGCTGCAAAGCATTCTTTGTGACAGTGTAACTTCGTTCCACCATAGTCAAAGAGCGATTAGCATAAGCCGCAACGTGTTCAGCTCCTTGATGACGTTACACTAGTACAGCATTGATGCTGATGCCATTCCCATATCAGCGTGCACTTCCGTAGATATGCATCGAAGTGAAGTAATGGGCCCCGACGTTAGTAGAAATTTTAGCTGGCGGAACACGTCATAGCAAGCAGACGACCAGTTGAAAGGGACGTCTTTTTGTAGAAGACATGTTGGGGGGTACACCACGTCGGCCAATCTTGGGACGAAGCGACAAAAATATGAACACAGGCCCAAGAAACTCCTCAACTCCCGCACTGACTTCGGTGCTTCGAAGGAGCTGACAGCCTCAATTTTCCGTGGATCTGGCCTCACGCCGTTTTTGCGACCAGATGCCTAAGTACTAACGTCTCGGTTTCCCCAAAACAACATTTCTTGGAATTCAGGATCAAGCCGACTTTTTCGACACAATCCAGAAGAAGACTGAGACGGCTATTATGCTCACTCAATATGCTGCCAAAAATCACTATACATCATCGAGGTAGCACAAACAAATTTCCCATTTAAGTCCTCGGAGGATAGTGTCCATAAATGATTCGAATGTTGCTAGTGCGTTACACAAAGGCCGTTTTCTCCTTATCGTCTTGGGTGCATGGGTATCTTCAATGCCCTGATCGCAAATCCAATGATGAAAAGTAGGCAGCGGAATGTAGATAATCGATGACATCATCAATTCTAGGAAGTGGATACACATCCTTTTTGATGACCGCATTTAGTTTCCTGTAATCAATGCCGAGCCTCCAGGAACCATCCTTCTTCCTTACTGATTACTGCTGCTGCCCACGGACTAGAGGGGTTTTGAACAACACTTTTCCGTAGCATGTCTTCACCTGTTCAGCGATAACTGTTCTCTCTGCTGAAGAAACGTGGTAAGGCTTTTGCCGAATGGGGTGCACAGACCAGGTGTCAATTCTGTGGCGAGCATGAGTTGTGGGAGTGAAGCCTGCTTGTCGCGTTGTGTGAAATCGAACACAGAAAGATGTGCCCACAAAGCTTGTGTGAGAGTGTGGCGCTCATGTGAGGGAAGCACCGTGTTGATTGATCATCCGTAGGATCTGCTCTTCAGAAGTGCTTCGGTGGGGATCGCTAGTATGAGACTGCTCCTCCTCGCTTAGAACTGTAATGGAGCTGTACGTAATCTCGTCAATTCAGTGAGTTTCATATCACGCGGGAGAACAGCAGGGATGCAAGAACAATTAAAAGCCCACAAATGTGAGGCGCCATTCACTACTCTCACGAGAGAGTGTGGCACAAGTACATCTTTCTTTGCGCAGCTCGACGTAAGTGGCTGGACTTGCGCATGAAACGATGAAAGGTCAGCAGCGACATTGACAGGGACACGTGACAGCGACCAAGGCGGTAGCAGCAAATCGTTCGAAACACAATAGTTTTTCTCTGGTAAAGATGTGTTGGCAAGGGTGGCGAGAAGCGCGCTACACAAGGTAATTTCGCCTGTGCCACAGTTAACGGAAGCACCACAATCCTGAAGAAAGTCAATCCCAGAATCGCATCATGAGTGCACCGCGGTAGTACGAGAAATTTTGTTTTAGGATCTTCCCTTCTGAATAAAAACACTTGCAACACAAATACCAAGGGGAATAAGGCACTCTCCACTGACACCACGAAACGTCACACAATCATTCCACGGGAACATAACTTTCCGACCCAGCCTTTCTTTGAAAGTCACACTCATGACAGAAACGGTAGCACCAGTATCCACTAATGCAGTTCCAGATATACTATCAATTAACATACGCACTTTGTTCTTCACCATCATAATAGGCAGAGGGGATTTTCGCAGCGACGCAGACTGTTCAGCAGCCTTACCTCCATCGGCCGCACCGGCTAGTTTCCGACGGCGGTGGGGATTTATAATGTTGCCGTGGTGGCGGTGAATGGCGTTGGCAACTGGTTGGTGGCGTCAGGCTGCGGTCTGTAGCTGGAGAGCCACTCCTGTTATATTAACTGAAGGTATTCCTTTGTGGCGCACCTGTGATGTTTGCAGTATCAGGGTCTGTCGGCCATGGTCGTCATAACTGTCACATTCAAAATTAGGTCACGCCAGTGCTGGCCCATCTGTTGTTGTCTGTGAACACCGGTGACAAAAACGAGCAATGTGTCCTATGGCGCCACAGCTGTAACAAACAGGCGATGTGCGACCGCCGTTACAGGCTTTGGGGTCAACCCTGGGATGCTGCAAAAATAATAAATGCGATCTTCCGAATGCCGATTCGTGGTGGTAGCTCTACGAGTGCGTTGATCGTACATCATGTCGTCGGGAAAAGAATGTCGGTGCTGTCGCAGCTGATCAACTAGACAGTCTACAGCGCCTGACATGGCAGACAATGAGGATACAGCAGATGTGTTCTTGAAGTTCGTTGTAAACAGAACCAAACTGTTTGACACCCACCTTTTTGGTGTGTCGGACAAGTTCTTCGCAGACAATTTGCCTTACAGTTGTCACAAGGTCAAATTGAAAACTGTAGTTGTCGTCAACGCTTGCAACTGTTGTGACATTCCCTAACCTCCAAAACTTTGGCATGAAGCGGGGCAGCTTCAAGGCCTCAAATGTGTGGCAATGCTTGATGAGGTTGGAGACCGAGGTGAGACTCTCCCTTCCAAATAATTGCAAACATCCTTAGCTATGCTTTGAGAAGGTGTCCAACTTTGTCCTCCTCGGACATTCGAGGATTGACCATTTTACATAGCTTCAGGATCGCCTTTATGTACGTAGTACAGGTCTAATCTGAGACTTGAGCGTGCTGAAGCAATGTCTGCTCCGCCCGCTTCATTTCGTGGTGGAATCACCAAAGCACTCTGTGAGGTCAGTAACAAAGCTGTCCCACGATGTGAAGATATCTTCATGGTTCTCAAACCACACTAGCGCAGTGTCTGCGAGGAACAGAATGACATTGTCGAGCTGAGCCATGGAGTTCCAGCCGTTGTACTTGCTCACACACTTGCAGTAGGTGAGCCATTCCTCCACGTCCTCACCGAATTTTCCTGAGAAAGGGTGGGGCTCCATCTAATGCATCCAGGCGCCCGCCGGGTGTCTGCGCTGGAGCAGCCAGAGATGGCTGTTGGTCGCCGATGTGGGATCTCCAGTGGTGTCAGAGGCAGTCGAGCGCCTCGAGGTTTTGGCTTCGGCGTGGGACTTGCTGCAGCAGTTTCAGTCGTCTTGGTTGAAGTACCCAGCACCTCCACCACAAAACTGTTACAGTTGAACTGGCTTTATTTGTAGGACGAGGGCCATGGTCAAGTAAGATGGCATCCATAGGCTGCGCCAGCTAACGTCTTCTTTCTCTTTTCCTTGCTCAGCTCATGCCGTAGCAATATGCTGTTTAAACAGCAGATTGTCATACTGAAGTCCACCTGTCAGCCAGGTGGAGTTCAGGTTTCGGAACACACTTCCTGTTGGAACCAGTAGCTTGTCGACTGCTCTAAAAGTCTGCGCGTCTCTTCTTGCCTGGCTTCTTACAACACCTTGTGGCCGTTACGTCCCTTCGTTCTCGGCTCTTCCCACCCCTCCAGCCTCTGCGCCGGTGACTGCCGACACTACACACAGGCTGTCAGTTTCGAAGGTAGCTTTCAACTAGCAGAATCTCAGTACTTTCCCACTCACGTGTAACCATGCAGGCACGAATGACAGACTCAGAACTGACCTGTGAATTGCACAGCGCTGAGTCTTGGTCTTGTGTGCCAAGACATTTGTAACATTTGCAATTCATTTTCAGTGAAAAACTCACAAATAATGAAGCCAAAACTAAATACAGAATTTTTCACTCCCTTTACCGACCTTTGTGTAATGATTCTTTTTTGCCTAACAATAAACAACTGCCTGCTTGAGCAGATGTCAGATTTCAAATACAGGAAACCTCATTAAACCGTATCCACTTAACAGTAGTTTGATTTGAAAAGTAGTAAATTCAAATCCCTGCGATCTCCAATTACCCCTGTCTTGCGCTAGCCGATTCCAACTTGCGCCTGCGAATTTCTTAACTTCATCACTCCATCTAGTTTTCTGCCGTCCTCGACTGTGCTTCCCTTCTCTTGGTATTCATTCTGTAACTCTAATGGTCCACCGGTTATCCATCCTACGCATTACATGGCCTGCCCAGCTCTACTTTTTCCACTTAATGTCAACTAGAATATTGACGCGAGATAGGCTGGCACCTGCGGCCGCCGGCCGCTGCAACGAGAACGACGAAGTGTGTTCTGAAACACGCGCTCTCCGAGTGTCAGCCTAGATTGAAAAAAAAAAAAAAGAACACTTTTGCCAAGGTCTCGATTGCTATCTTCGCGACAATATCAACTATCTTCGTTTGTTCTCTGATCCACCCGCTCTCTTCCTGCCTCTTAATGTTAGGCCTAACAATTTCCGTTCCATCGCTCTTTGTGCGGTCCTTAACTCGTTCTCGAGCTTCTTTGTTAACCTCCAAGTTTCTGCCGCATAAGTTAGCGCCGGTAGAATACAATAATTGTACACTTTCCTTTTCAATGACATTGAAAAGCTCCAAGTTAGGATTTGGTAATGTCTGCCGTATGCACTCCAACTCATTTTTATTCTTCTGTAAATTTCCTCCTCATGATCAGGGTCCCCTGTGAGTAATTGACCTAGATAAACGCACTCATGCACAGACTCTAGCGGCTGTCTCGTGATAATGAATTATTGTTTCCTTGCCAGACAATCGAACATTATCTTTGTCTTCTGCATATTAATCTTCAACCCCTCTTACACTTTCTCGGTTAAGGTCCATTTGTTGCAATTTGTCCCCAGTGTTGCTTAACAGGAGAATGTCATATGCAAACCGAAAGTTGTTGAGATATTTGCCACTGATCCTCACTCTTAAGAAAAGCTTTCTCAGTCTAATAGCCTGAATACTTCTAAGCATACAGTGAATAGCATTGGAGAGATTGTGTCTTTCAACCTGACTCCTTTCTTGATAGGCAATTTTCTACTTTTCTTGTCAAGAAGTAAGGTAGCTCTGAGATCTTTGTAGCTATATGCTAAGAAATTCATGTATGCCTCCTGCACCCCTTGATTATGCAATGCCTCCATGACTGCTGGTATCTCTACTGAATCAAATGCATTTTCATAATCTATGAAAGCCATACAGAGAAGTGGATTGTACTCCACAGATTTATCAAGTACATGAGTGACGACATGGATGTGATCCATTGTAGAATATCCCTTTTTTGAAGCCAGCCTGGTCTCTTGGTCGACTGAACTCAAGTGTTGCTCCGATTCTACAGGAAATTACTTTGGTGAATATTTCATGCACTACTGCAAGCAAGTTAAAGGGCCTATACAGTCAATGTGCGATTTTTTGGACTCCCTAGGGGCCGCGAAACACCAGAAAAATCTGTCCGTCCGAAAATTAATTCTCTGCCTTTTACTGCCCTTAAGGAAGGGCTTAAATCACCACAGGCATGTCCAAAATATCTCTGAAGGCCTGCCAGTACACTTATTAGGTGCATCGTTGCTCGTACTGTGATGGAAGACAGCGGGGGGCACGCGTGTATACATACAGTGTCCCGTGACAATTGTCCCTTCCAACTCTTGGTATGCTTTACCGCAATACTATGCATATGCTTCAAGGCGTAACACTGCTGTATAGACGTCTCCCTGTTTGCAAACAGCGTGACGTCACTGCGGGGGCCCCTTCCCCTCTGCCGCATCTCCAAAGCGGGCACTGGTTGGCGAAAAAACGTTCGTGCGTGCGACCTGTTCTCTCTGCATAAGAGCTCTGCTTGTATATCAACTGCCACGATCATAAGTCCGGCATATTGAAATTTTTTGATGTGACAGCATTTACGAACTGCGCTTAGGAAGTATAATCGTTCCTGTTTTACTGGTACAACAACGTAGCATTATTGCGGAGTGCATGGTTCCCGTAAGTCAGCGTGTCGTGATTTCGTAAAAGTGCGCCTCTTCCGTAGATCAAACATCCACAAAAATGTATTACTCCCCGAAAACGAACATTTTATAACAGATAATGCACATTTTCGCGGTAGCAAAGTGATACTTCGATAAATGACTGGTCTTCGAACACAAAGTTGTATTGCATTGTCAGAAATGCACTGATTTGTGCCCTATTTATATTGTAACCTTAAACGATATACAAGATGAACTTCGTCTACACTACACGGTGGCTTAGTATAGCCGTACCAAGTAGCGGTGCCTAAATTCAGATGAGGGAGAAATGCAGAAAAACTTATTACCCTGCTTTGGAAGCATGGTAAGATACCCTTGGTGGACAAAATTAATCTGGACCCTTTCGTTACACTGTCCCCCAAAGCCGCTGTGCAGCTTAGAGATGTTAAACACCATAATTTAATTTTAATTATTAGTCTTGGTCATGTGAATGTACAAAGCAAAATCTTACATAAGTGCACTAACCGTTGCGCGTTAACTTCGCTGTGTCTGCTGACTCCTTTGATGCTCTAAACTTAACAAGACCCAACTTTTGCATGTTTATGTGCATCATCACGGCATAAAGTCGGTACCATGAAGGTGAGTACACCAATAAATGAAGAAAAAGAAAAACAGTTCAGTTTTACGACCCATGAGGTCGCGTTAAATTGCGATAATTGTTGGTTTGCCTTCTGGGCATTCCCCGTGGTTAAATGTATACAAGCAGCTTTGGCAGCCGGTCAAAACATCGTGGGAGCTCCATTTGTGGTCATACCTCTCGGTCGATAAATTATGCTCAAGCAAAGGTGTTTTTTTTCATATTTTTTTTCTGCACACAGCGCGGATGGCCACGAGATACACGTGCTCACTAACCTCCCGTGTCTCATTCATTCTTACCTGTTCAATAATTACGAGTCCTCAAGTTCTATCGGGGGTTGATCACTACGACTGGTTTTATTACACGCAACACGCCTCCACAGTCTTGTAAGCGAGATGTATTGCTAATTGTGTCGTACACGATGCGCGCGCGCGCACACACACACACACACGCAATGTGGTCCGTTTCCCTACACAAAGGTAAGCCGATATCATCGCTGTTCTAGCCGCACACTTTACCACTAATGTGGCACACTTCCCTGGAAAAGCCGACACTCTTCAATGCACAATCCATCGCAGACCACCCCCACGTGGTTCACGTTCGCAAGTAAAAGGCCAGCGTCGCCACATTTTCATTGCGCAGTTTACCACACGCCGATGTTCTCCGACACACATTACTGCTAATCTGGCTGCCAATAGAATTGTGGAGGGTCACATAAAAATAAAAAAATAAACAAAAGAAATAAAAACACGCGTCCACGTGGCGCCCTCCTACACCAAGCACTACGCGACTGCACCACGCAGAAAGCCGGCGGCGGCTGTTTTTTGCCAACCAGGGTCGCCGTTGCGGTGTGACATACCCCAGGAGAGGTCTATTGAGGCGAAGCTGACTTTCGGGAACTGGCATTGTGCAACGCTCCGTGCTTTTCGAGCTTCGAAGCCATTGGCGAGGATTACAAAGGCGGAGTCAACGTCATTGTGGACAGCAGCGAATTCTTGCAATAAAACACACTGAACTGAACAGCAAGAAGCTTGGTAGCAAACGTTGAAGCAGGTAGGCCTAGCGTTGCTGCGGTCGTGGTTACCAACGTTTTTAGACATACTTCAGTTTCACAGCGCCGCTCGACAGGTGGCTGCAGTGGTGGTCATGCAAACTAGTGGCAGTACAATCGCGTCTTTCGTCACTTCGGCTGCTTCTGCTTTCGCTTCTGCTTTCACTTCTGTATTCATTTCGGTGGCGCTGCTTCGTCTGTCGGCATACTGTCGACATTTTGTTGGTGTTGTGTGATGTGTGGCGTTTTTTTTGTGATGAAAAGTTTCACGCAGAAGTGTTTCGGCATCTAATAACAGGAAGAAGTTTCCTACGAAGTCATGCTTTGTCTGCGGCTGCTCCAGCAGCCAGATGGAATGTGATGCTGGTGCTCACTATTTATTTTGTGGTGCGATGACAGCAGAGTTTTACATATGGAAATGCATGCTACGCCGAAAGGAAGAATGCCTCACAGATAAGTCCGACGTGTGTGAACGTCGTGTTGGACGACGACGCTCTATATTTTCATTCCTAAGAACAAACATATATTGATTCCTTGCGGGATATATGGATGCTCGTTCAGGGCGCGATTCCACGACTTAATTATTCCCGGTCTTCACGAACACATCTCGAAGCCAAGAAATGTGATGCAAAAGCGAAGTTCGAGAGAATTATAAGGAGCTCGAGTGCCGGCAGGCACTTCGGTGGAAGCTTGCAGTGATGCGCTTCGATTCAAACCAATTGTGCTTCGAATATTGTTGCGCTTCCCTTCGAAATACACGCTACTGATGGAGTTCAAGAAGCTCACGATCATGATTTTGCCTTCGGTACTCTGAAAGCTTCAATTCATTGAGGACGACGTCACACAGGGGCTATATGTGGATCGTTTTACATGAGGCAACTCGTAGGTGGGCATTTTTTGAGTTATGGAATATGTTGTCCGGGAAGAGTATCGCACGTAATTTGCTACATGAAAAGCTAAAGCAAAATCCACAGCGTATCGCGTGCAGAATGGGTGCGAGATGCAGATTTGCGCGAAGGGGCTGTAATCTTGATCCTTCAGGTATACAAGATCCGGTCACTTTTGCACTCGGCACTGCACGCATCGATGCCTCAGGGTGACAGCGTGCACTGGAGAAATGCCGCTGCATGTGTCGAGCGCTGTTGCTCTGCGTCCGGTGCCGGGGTACGCAAAATCTCACAAAAGTGATCGTATCTTTGAAAGCAATTGACCGACAATACTGCTCCACGGCAGTGCTGCCACTGCTGATCGACGCATGTGGCGCACTTTCTACTGTTGGCAATGCAGTTCTATATCCTCAAGCAAAGCTTGCCAAGTAGGCTAACAAAATTTTGGCAATAAAGTTACGTTCCAACGCATTACCTATCTGCGCTGTCTCATTTCGCAACAACGAAATTCTCGCGAAAGCAAATTTTTTCGTGTTCCCCGCCGATTTGTTATTGCGAGGTTCAACTGTATTATCAAAATTGCCGATGACATTACCCTGCTAACCTTTTACTACATATATTTTGCCCTGTTCTATGCCAAGTTTTTTTTTTTTTCAAATATCAACTCTTTTGTACTAAATTAGGGTCTGGGTGCAATATGGTACTAATGGCTAGAAATTATTTTAAGGAGTACTAACACAAAATTTGAAGTAGAGATAACTTGTGAGATCGATTTAGGTGGACACAGACACACTGTGTACAAGATATCAGTGGCAAATATAGCTTAGAACATACGTATTTAAAATCAATTTTAAAGTACGTGAGCGCAGCCAACCGCAAAGCGCAGCACCTCATGACATTGACATCAAGCAGGGATTGTAAAGAACCGAGAAAACGTTACAACACGAGTTTGCGCTGCCATCGGGGCGCGGGGCTGGCGAGCAAGTTTCTCGCCGCTCCGATCGTCCCGGTGCTTTTTTTTTTTTCTCCCTGGCCGAGACGCTGGCCTCTTTCGCTGCTGACGGCGGCACAAAAATCGGCTTAATTTGTTTCTAACACGAGATAACTTTTAGAGCAAAGTGACCTCGAAAGTGTGCATGTTTTGACACGTTGTGCGATACAGTAAATTGTTGGCGTCATTTTGGCTCGCCAAGCGTTCAGCACAGCCGCCGCAGCAATCGTCTCTACGAAGTGGCTCGCCTTGCTAACGTGTTTTTTATCGCTACATATGGCGTCAGCAAAACTAATTGTACTGTCAGTTATGAGCGACATAAATGTGCAGACATTGATTGTTTTGACGAACATAGGTGCTTTATTACGAGCTGCGGACGAATCGCAAGGGCCGTCGGCCTCGGATACAGACGGCCAGCGAGCTAGGCCTATACCGTTTTCCAGCGATCGCCAGCTCGCCTGGCATGCTCGTACACTACCGTCAGCGTCGATAAGCGGCAGAAATGGCTCCAGTTCGTGCACACTACTGGACGCTTAGAATGGACCCCGCTGATGAGCAGCCAGATTTGCTCGCTTCATTTCGAGGCGTACATGAGCTTAGAGCAGTTCGATGATCTTCCACCGAGACTACGTACCCCAAGCCTAATGCTGTGCCGACTCTTACCCGCGTTTTGTCCTGCTCCATTCCCAAAACGCCCTCAACGAATGGTTCGTACTACTTGTAGCGGCGCGTAAATGCATATTCATATAGCTGTCGCTGGCCACACTTTCCGAGTCGTTGCTTTGCAGTGGACCGAATCAAAAGTTGGTTGGCCCCGTCTAAAACGGCGGCGATTCCCGCCTGGAGGAAATAGTCACCAGTGGATGACGATGACGGCGACGACATCGCAAAGCACGTGCAGGCATAGCAGACAAACTAGCAACACGAAGCTCGTGCGCTGGCGAGCACAGTGCTTTCTACACGTCACAGTTTTGCTAACACGTGCCCAGCTGTGTTTACAATCACTCTTTTCCCATCTTGTTGCTCTCTGAAACCGAAACTTGGACTGGTCACTACAAACAAGACTCCAAATAATTACCTGTCGTGCTCTAAAGCAAATAAGGTTTTGCGCCCTGATTACTAGGTGATTAGCTACTTATTACAGCAGAAAAAACACTATCGAAAATTTTTGTGTCAGTACTCCTTTAATACTAATATTCTCAGAGTGCCTCCACACAGAGAGATCCAGACCCTCTGAGAGGGGTGGATCAGACAGCAAACGGCGATAGCCGATATTGTAATTGACATTCAGAGGAAAAAATGAAGCTGGGCAGGCCATGTAATGCGTAGGATGGATAACCGGTGGATCATTAGAGTTACAGAATGGATACCAAAAGAAGGGAAGTGCCGTTGAGGATGGCAGATGGTGGGGTAATGAAGTTAGGAAATTTGCAGGCGCAAGTTGGAATCAGCCAACGCAAGACAGGGGTAATTGGAGATCGCAGGGAGTGACCTCCGTCATGCAGTGGACATAAATATTGGCGAATAATGATTCTCAGAGTTCTTTATTTCACCTTTTTTCATTTTCATCTGTCATATTGAGACGATTCATGGGGATGGAAATTTAAAACATATCTTGAACCCATACGAAAACTACAGAAGCGAGCACTTGGAATAACCAGTACTAGATATGATCAAAACACTGCGCCGTGGTTTCATGAAATGGAAATTTGACATCTTACGACAACATAAAATGCTGCTACTGCCCATGGCATCAGTGAATACAAGCCCTTTCATATACCAAGCTTCTTTGTCTCACCTAGCGAGGCGCGACACCATTACACAATTTAAATCTTCCACTGAATGACAACGTTTATGGAGAGCTTGGAGGAAGGAATAGGAGGGAGCGTCACATGACAATTTTGAAGCCTAGCCATAAAAATATAAAGGAGAAGTAGGCCCTAGTCACGTGATAGGCTTGCTTTGCTTGCATCTGTTGCGAGGGTTTCGGAATAGACGCATGGTAGGCATGCAAACACACACGCTAAGGTTAGTGAAAGCTCAAGCGTGCCACGCAGTCAAGTCTGTGTTATGTCAGTCAGGCAGGCAACGCACCGAACCACCAGATGTTACATACACGTGGATTGCCACTTTACTCTTTCTGTGCAGTGCCCATTGGCGTCGTTAGCCCGCTGTCGATGGTTTGAAATGCTGCTTTCGAGACCTTTCGTGCCACTCCCGAACATACTGTACTATTGGACGTGAAAGAGAGAACTATATTTTAGTTTTCTAAGCAGTTCGCCTTTTGCCCGCAAGGTGGTGATTTTTAAACGAGCTCCAAAGGTTCGCAATTGTCAAAGCAGAATGCAAAAATGTGCTGCTCCACAAGGGGTGCGCGCGCTTCAGGAAGGTCAATTGTACAGATATTGCGATTCCGCTGCCTCTCCGGCTAAATCCTATTGATGCATCAAATAACAGCGATTGGATGACACTGACTTTTCATTGGATATTGAGTCTAAAAGCAACGACGACCCAAACCGGTCCGGAACATTGGCGGCCACCGCCCAGCACGCCCAAATGTAGTGCTTGGAGTTAAATTTTTGTAGCGGAATACCTGTTGAATTAAAAATTTTGATTTTTTCAGAGATAGTGCCTATTAAATGGCAATACATTTGTATATCTCGTAATTTTCGTAACATTTTTTCTTAGTACAGTCGAATCTCGATAATTCGAACTGACGCTGTGGTCCCGTCAAAGTTACTGTATTTCAATGGGCGAAAACACTTGGTAATTCGAACACGCAAGCATTTCCTACGGTTAATTCAAATATACTGCAGACCGACAATGCTCTCAGCAGCGCGCGAACTAACGCGGCGGCGCCTCCAACTGGCATTGCTCCAACACCGCCACTGAGCAAAAGCATAGGAGACCCCTTAATGCAGCGGCGGAGGCCCAGTCCAGCGAACGAAACTGCCTACGTCGGCAAACGGTCACTTCCCGATAACGAAACCTCAGGGAGCGGACTAATCTGCGCTGGGCCGGCTGTACCGCGGCGCACGCGCACGGAGACAGTCGAAGGTGAGGGAGCTGTGAGGGAGTTGAGAGAGAGGGCGAGGGGAGCCACCGAAGCGGCGGAATTGCCGAGGCCAAATCCGCTTCCCTGCCGCCCTCCTCCCTCATGTTCGACGGCCTCCGCGCGCCCGCCCGTCCGTCGCCATGCCGGCGCCGTCCGCTCCCAGAAGTTTCGTTTTCTGCCATTATAGGGAACCGAGCGTTGGGCGGCATGGGCAGTTGCGTTCACTATGCGCTTGCGCGCCACGATATTTCACACTCGCACCGTTCGTGCATTGTGCTATGGTGCTCGAATACTTCAAAATACGTCCTTCCTTTAATTCGAACTTCTTTTAAGCCGAAGAAATTTCGGGCCCCTTTGAGTTCGAATTATCGAGATTTGACTGTAGTAGATACAAGCATGTCTTAACAAACTTGGTTCAATTTTTTCCCACAATCTTGATTTTGGCAATTTATATTTTTTATGACATACATCTCGTTATTAAAACTTTTATGCATGAGAACGGCATTCATTGTGATATTTGTTTATGTATTACATAAAAATTGAGTGCAGTAGTTCCTTTAGAAAAAAAAATCTGCCGTAACCTATAAAAAACACCAATTTTCCCCATGGTAGGGAAAGAGTTAAGTAGCAGACAGACGCTAAGGCTGTAGCGAATGAAGGCGTTGGGTAACCGGGATTGCGCCCAACCCCCCGAGGACCACCTCAAAGACGACTGGTCACATTTCGGGGTCATTTCAGGAAAACAAGGAAACTTTTCGCACTGCAAACCAAGCCGCCCTTCCAACGGTGATTCGTTGCACTTAGGGACATCTTGGGGGAAGCAATGAAGCCTTTTGCCCCTGCAAATATGTGCAGGCAATCAAGCGAGTGTCCAGGGTCTTCAGCGACTGCTTTCCCGTGGGGAAAAAAAAAACTCGTCCCTTCTTGTGCCCAAGGATGGACTGGCAAGCTGGGCACCCAGTACATATTTAAGACCGTGCCAGCCCATTGTTAAGGTAGACAGTCCCAATTGACGCTGTTGTTCTGCTCAAAGTCTTTGCAGCCTCTCAGCAGACCAGCGAGATCTCAACAATGCACGTCTCAACAGCTTAACACCATCGCACCACAAAATCTTATAGAACACATTTGATGATGCAATGAACGACGGTAGCAGTAAACTACCTGTTATACTTCCTACGTGCCTTGATGCCTGTGATCGCAGGCGCCACTAAAAGTTACCACATACCAAACAATCTCAAGTGGTCCAGCAACCATGCGGGCCAAAACCTACCCAAAAGGTACCGCGACAAGGCCCCGGAGAGTGGGAGGGGCAGCGTCAGAGCAGGTTGGCTTGCCGAGGCTAGCGGAATCATGTGACGCTCTCTCCTAGTTTTTTTCCTTCCTCCATGGAAACGAGATACCACGCCACTAAAAGAAAAAATGTATTTTCATATGTGCTTAAAAGATACCAGTTCCAATAAAAGGCTAAACCTAAACACTCTCTCACAATTTTTGTTCTAGATTACTTTTCATTTCATATATTGAAATATGTTTTAGTGTCATTGGAAGTTATAACTTATTTTATTATCATGTATTAGCATTCTATTATATTGTCCTTGCAGTATATGTAGCATTTTGTTGTAAGTTATGTTAACTGAACTATCATGCATTGTGTTTTCTTGTCATGTTATGTGTTTTCCTAACAGTGTTTCACAGTTGATGTCTTTGTTTCTCGCATTTATTTTCTTTCTTCGTAGAAATGAATTTCTTATATAGTGTTTGCTTTCTAAACACAATTTGTTGCTTGTACTTACATATTTCAGTTTAGACTCCCTAGTAGACTGTAGGTTTGAGTCCAACCAGTGTTGGCAATTTTCATATATTGTAATCAAAAGGATGTGTAATAAAGAAAAAGAAAAAAAAGAGAAGAAGAAGAAAAAGGTCTTTCCAGTGCGGATGCAGCGTACAGTGGTTTTGTTAAATTGAAACTGTAACGTAAAGATCTGTCCAAGTGAAGGTTGGAGTCACATTAGTTTTGGTCACCTCCGGAATCCTAAACTGCTGCTCATGGAAATCCCTCATCTACAAGATGACAAACACAGCGGTGCAGCATTTCCAGTTTGGCATCCCATGCCGGGCGCCTCTCAGTGAAAAGATCAAGTGTCATCCCCGCTTTTTTATGGAATGCGTGTCGAACCGTAAGGCCTTTCACATTTTTGAAGCAGAGTGGCTATCTGCTCTTACTGATAACGAATGGTTGCCGTTTGCATGAGCTATATATGTGCAAAAATGAGCAAACCTGAGCAAAAAGTGTGCAAAACAGATAGTAACCTGCTAATTTTTCCTCCATGGCATATACTGACCTTCAAATTCAATCTCTTGTTTGACAGCAACTGTCAAACAGAGATTGAACAAGGGATCAACCAGAGCTTTAAATTTGTCGGCATTAAATATTTCAGACGATGCGAGAAGTAATGAAAAGTAGGAGAGAGCACTTGCAGTGGCACGATGTGGCGCAGCATTCGATAGATTGACGAATGATATTACTGCGATAGCACTTACAGTGGAACCTCGATTATACGTCCCCCGCTCATGCGATGACCCGCATTTTACGACAAATTGATTTAGTCTCGGCAAAACCCACAGAAATAATGTATCAACAACCTTGTTTGTACAACGCAATTTCACCAACCCTGCCTCCTACTGTCCTGTGGTACTGTCCGAGGAAAAAAAAAGGCCTCAAGTAGATGCAAGGCTGGCATGTAAGCACACTGCGGCTGGCTGATAACAGGTGCGCAATACTGTATTTATCTGAATGTAACGCCACAGTGATTGTAACGCGAGAGTGACTTTCCAGTCACGTCTAACTTTAAAAAAATAAAGCCGCGAATGTAACGCGCAATGAAAAGAAAAAAAAAAAAATGGTACCTTTATTCAAGGAATCACAATTCGGAAACTAGTTCTCTTCAACAGTGCATCATCGTCGTCTGAAGAGGAGACGGAGCTTTTCTTGGGCAGTATTCAAGGGCGATCATTTTCGTAGATAGTTTCACTTTCACGCGACTCGGCACTGAAAGCGCCCCCGATAAGTGTTTAAGTGTTTCTGGCACTGTCCTAAGCTCGCAATCAGGGCCAGGAAAGCTGTCAGCCGTATACATTGAGGCGTTTGGTGCTGGGACGAGCAGAGTCTCGCGAAAGCAAAATTATCTCTAAAGTGATCGCCCGAGAATCAAGCCAGCTTCCGTGCCGTCAAGCTTGTTTGAGATACAACCATTTCATTGGGGTCAGTACGAGGCCAATTCACAGAGCCTTTCCAACAGGGCCTCCGCATTTAAAGAAGGCCCGCCATCCGCAAATCGTCGACGTCAATAAGCCAAGCCGCAGCAGACTTTCTCGGTAATCAAAATTGCTCGTCTCTAGAAGCTGCCGTCATGCCGAATGCGCTGCATCGCCATATCGCCGCAAATGAACGGAATGAAATCGCAAAAACCCATAGGTTATCGCAGCATCGTAACCAGTCACAAGCACTGCGAAAACAGCGTAGATTCCAACCAAAAACAAGTTATGACTTCGGGGACGTGTCTATGAATTGGATCGAGATGGAAGGTAGGTTGCCAACGTAGCAGAAAATATCGCGGGATTTAGTACATTTGTTTTGAAATGGTGAATTTTGCCGTTATTCGAATGTACCAAGAGGGTTGAGTTCAAGTAATGAAACTCGCGAAAAACACCTTGCTTACAATCGAATAAATATGGAAATTTTTTTACAATTTAATCTACCTTCCATTGAGCAGTGCAGGTTTGTGCCACGTGCTTATTCAGGCGGTATGTACCAGTTTTTTGGGCAAGGCTGAGTGTCACTGCCTATTTCGTAGTTTTTTTTCATTATACGACACCCGGACTATACGACGGTTTTGCGTGGTCCCCTCAAAGACGTATAATCGGGGTTCCACTGTACAGAGACACTCCAGGTGCATTTATCCCGTCACGTGAGGTTCTGTGTAAAGTCCAAGGGCATAAAATTGTCGTCGTGTGCCATGTATCGTATGTGCAAGTGAAATCGTGCGAGGGTGAGCCAGCAATCACGGCTGAATCTCGTGCATGCAAGGAAGAGAAGTGGGAAGGAAGCGCACTGTCTTCCAGTCGCACGCAACACTCCGGAGGGAGGGTGGTGCATTCTACTCCGGGGGCTGTGTCTTGAAAGCTATCTGCTGTGCAATGTTTTTGCGGCTTAGTTTGCGGGTGCGAGATGCAGCATGAAGGTCAATTCGCTCGCTGCTGCTGCCGCGCTTCCTCACTCTGGCGTTTTGACAGTGAGTGTGCGCGGTCATCAAGTGAGAGTGTTCATGTGTGCTTGTGCGTGCGTGACAGTGACACCATGCTTGTAATTTAGTTAATATGCCTATGTTTACAAGTTTACACGGCCGATAAAACTACTACCCTTACTTCGAATAGCTGTCCACAAATTGCTATTGCAACCGATGCTTCGCTTTTCGGCCGAAACTGCGACTTTTTTTTCGCATGCCTGATAATTTGGGCACCTTCTCAGCCCCAATGTATCTGAGTTTCAGGACATTCTTACATATTGTAAGAATGTCTGAAACTTCAGATGCAAAATCCCTCCCCCGTCCGATTTTCCAGAGTTTTTGTAGCGACCGCAGGTCTGAAACAGCCTTAACCAAAGCCACTTCCGCTGCTATTTTCTCGCAACCTCAACCGGCGCTCTCGCACGACGATCCACCACTGGCAGCCATAGCCACCACCGCACCAACGCTCTTCTGTGCAGCAGAGCCAAGGTTGTGCTACCCGCGAGCGATGATGATGATTATTGGCATCCCTTTTGAAACGGGCAGGGACAAATCGTCACCTAGCCTGCTCGAGTTACTCAGGATTTGCTGCGCAGGTTCTTGCGCAGCGAGATCTAGTGCCACAGTCTGGAACCTGTTGGATGACTACATGGCCTTCACCAGTGGTCTTGTCGGCAGGTATTTACTTGGTAGCTCCTCTGGAGGTCGTAGGGTGGTTTAATGCATGATTTTGCTTCGTTTTTAAATAAAACATTTATTCAGGCTATGATACTGAAAATAGCGTTCTCTATTGTTCGAATGAAAACGTGCAGGAAAAATAGAAAAGGGGGGAAAAGGGACATTATTTTCCATTAAAAATTACAAACAATTCATTGATTTGTAAGTGGCAAAATTCATACATGTAGTTCGCACAGCTACAACACGGCGGAGGATTCCCTGCTGCATAGTGCTTCGTCCTTCGCAAATATGTCATCTACAGACTTGCTTGTGTAGTTCTGTTTACAAGCTGCTCTTTTACATGAAAGGAACAAATAAGTTGGCGTTGAACATGCTTGGAACAGTGCGACAAAAGTGCACAAATTCTAATTAAAAAAAGTCGTAGTTTCGCCCGAAAGGCGAAGCATCGACTGCAATAGCAAATTAGTAGACAGCTATACAAAGTAAGTTAAAGTTTTAAACATTTGCTTACTAACTAAATTAACAAGCATGGTGCGTGCTCAAGCAAACATGAACACATCTCCCTCGATGACCATGCACACTCGCTGTCGAAACACTCGAGTGAGGAAGCACAGCAACAGCAGCAAGTGAATTGACCTTTGTGCTGCCTCTCGTTTCAACGCAAACTAAGCAGCGAGAACACAGTGCACATGAAGCTATCAGCACTTGGTGAACTCTGTCCCCAATGCAGATCACTGTCAAGAAAGGGCCCCTACGGCCACGCGATACGCAACGGCCACGGGAGTGACGCCCCCCCCCCCGGTGCCTTATGCGCGATGGAAGGCGGCGTGTTACCTCCCCACTTTCCTCCCTTGTACGTGCGAGATTCAGTCACCATCGTCGGCTCACCCTCGCACATACAGCCTATGGCACACGGCGATGAGGTTATCGCAGTTGGAGTTCATACGGAACATTATGGCGACACGGACGATGGCGAAAATGCATCTAGAGTGTCCATAAATTGCTATCGCAATAAAAAACAGCTGCACTTATGAATGTCAGTCAGCGCACCGTGTACAATAGGATGTTATAAGAAGAATCAAGAAGAAGAAGAAGTAGTTTAATGAATGGAAAATGTAGAGAGGTCGGCCGGAAAATGGAGCATCCGGCCTGCTACTCTACGTAAGAGAAGGGGAAGAGGGGAAGAAAGAGGGTCACAATGGGGGATGATAATGGGAGGAACTAAGAAGAATCAAGAGATGGCAACACCATGCCATGCGACATGCTGGCCGAGTTCCTTTTGAACACTCCGCTTCCCCATCTCTTCAACCCTCTTCTCATCTGTATCTCGAAATATCTTGAAGATGTACGGCTTTTTCGCGCAGAGCGAATATGGAAGTAATTTGGTACCGCTGCTATCACAACAGCTGATCTCACTGAGCAGTTCAAGTCTTAGTAGATGCTGTCGCCACCTCCGCTGCAGCACTCACCACTAGCAGACGACAGGGTAAGATTTGTTTGCCTCTCTGATTGATCAAGGCCTGCAGCTTCCACAATGCTGCCGGAACTACTGACACAGTGGACATTTGCTACCAAGCTTCCTGCTGATCGGTGCCATGTTTTTCATTGAAAGAATATGCTGTTGCAAGATAAGGCGCTGACTCCGCCTTGTAATCCTTGATGATGGCTTCCAAGTGTGGAAAGCACTTTGCGCTGCAAATGGCGATCCCCAAAAGTAAGTTTCACAGCGATACAGAAGTGTACGCGGTGAAGCACTATGCGATGTATGCATACCAAGAGTAGAATGGGGCAACTGTCATGAAACACATTATGTATTATTTAATTACGCACACATGCACCCGCCATCTCCTGCCACAGTTTGTGCACCGATATGCATGATAAATGTACTGACAGGCCGTTGGAGCTATCCTGGACATGCCTGTGGCGATATGAGCCTTAGGGGCACTAAACACCTGCATTCACATTTTTTGGTCTTCCTGATTTTTCTAACGTTATTTCGGCCCTTAAGGAGTCTGAAATATCCGACGATGACTGTATATGAAATATGGCAGTCAACGGAAGTTTGATGAAAGCGTAGTACATTGCTGTACTATTGCATGAGATTTTTCAAGAGGATTTTACAACTGTTTGATATAGACAACAATTCAATATACGTCAACAACCAGTTTTCGGACATGACACATAATTCGGGCGCCTTCATGGTACTGCCGCATACCACATAAAGCATTGTATAGGGTGACTGAAATTTTGGACGCTGAAACCGTCGCCGTCCAATTTTCCAGACTTTTTGCCGCGGCCGCAAGGCTGAAATGGCCACCACCATGTTGATCTCACAGCGCGATCCACTGGCTGCCAGACACTGCTAGCATTGCTGCAGCTGCTTCACATTCGCTACTAAACTCCTGCGTTTGATGCAGTGTTGTTCATTGAAAGTACTTGCCACTGTCAATAGTGCCTTTATCATCTTTGCCAATGGTTTAGAAGTGTGGAAAGCAAGGCAAAGGTCAAGCAGTGCAAAATGCATATTCTCAAAAGTCAAGCATATCAAAATGCAGCGGTGTAACGCGGTCAAGCACAGGCAATATATTGTGGTGATGCTACCAAGAGTGGAAAAGGGCTACTGTCACGGGACACAGTATGTATTCCTTAATTATACGCGCATGCAACCGCTGTCTCCTGTGACCGTTTGAGCATCAATAAGAGTGATAAATGTATTGGAGGTCATTGGAGCTATGTGGAGTGCCTGTGGCAATTTGAGCCTTGGGGCATGTTTTCATTTTTTTCCGACTGTCTATATTTCAGACATGTGTATCTGAGTTTGATCTAAGGACTTTATTATTCAAGTAATAGCATGAGAATCTCACACAGCACAGCGGCATTCTCACATAAAAACAGATCCTCCGTACTACTTTCCCGAGAAATGTCCAGATGTAGGTGCTGTTGTCACTGGAGATAATCAGGTCTTTCACAGTAGCGGACAGGCTCTGAAGCGTTGTTAACAGAAGATGGATGATCCCACTATGTGTGCCGTACGCCTGTGAGGATCATCTGTCCATCGTGGTTGATAGTGGCCTCAGCCAGGGTGGCCACTGCCTGGGCAGCAGCCTCACTGTTCAGCTCCATGTTCACTGCACTGATCGGCGTCACTGCCTGGCCACCCTCACCATCACCCGTCACTGCTGCACCCATCTGCACCAGAGAGAGGTCCATGCAACGGTCATTTGGGGTGGATGTGCTCAGCAGCAGATTGGTACATAATGAATTCCAGTAAACCCTCATTATAATGAAGTGAACAAGACGCAAAAAAATTCAATATACACGGTAATTCGACAAAAGCGATTGCTCAATAAAAGCTAAAAAAGTAAAGCTGGAATAGCACAATTTTGTGGAAGTCTAATACAGGTGTCACGCGGTGCACTTTCCATCGCGATCAGACCAGACCGGGATTAAATTTATTGATCATGATTGCCTCCTTCGCACAAGCTGTGGGAGGGAACCAATAGGGTAACTTTGGGCACGCCAGGCACGCAGAAGGCAATGCGGAATAACATTTGTCTGCTCCGCCATGGCGTCGCCACTGCGTGCCATGGAGGAAAAACGTGCCGCCAGAGAGGGTAGCTCGTTCGGTCAGCAGAATAAGCCCTGAATAAAATTTAAGGCAGCAGCATTCTTGCCGCCCAAGGTGGCGAGCAAGGGCAGGTGAGGAGGTCCGGGGCTTATCCGTGGCCGTTGATGGAACGCAGTTGCATGGTTGCGCTCGTGCCATTTTCACGGAAACAAGCATGCGAGCGCCTGCTCACCGCACCTTTGTTTTTTTTTTTTGTTTTTCTGTTTTGACTTGTGCCAGTGCCACAACAGTTGCTCTTGATAGCGGTGCGCCGCCCCCCCTTTTCGCAATCGTGGTGATCGTGGATCCGGGGCGATCCTGACAATCAGTGTGCTGTGCAGTGCGATTGCCACGATCACAACGTAAAAATTGAGAGTGCAAGCGGTGAGGGAAGGCACGTGCAGTGAGAAGGAGACGCCCGGAAAGGAGGAACATCCCTACCTTCCGTTTATTCACCTCGTGTAGTATATGTGCGCAATGACAGCGCACATGATGCCATGCCAACTTGGCACACTACCTCTTTGCACATGTGGCAGATTGCCTCTAAAAAAGGGCATGTGAGCTGAGCCATGCTGACAGCCATGTGCTGCCATGGCCACTAAAAAAAGAGACACATACCAACCTAAAGCCCCCTGGGAAAAAACTAAAGTAGTGCCAATTGCACCCCTTCACCTCCGGCTCCTCTCCTAGCAGCTGCAGCAGCACCTCTATGGTGTCCACAAGAAAACTATGGATACGAGAGCCACGAGCACGGCTGGGCTCAACTAGCACCACGCTCACTGTGGCAGGAGCTGAGTCTTCGGTGCTCATCACTATATTTTGGGCAAATGCTTTTTTGTTCCTTGCGCTCCTATCGCCCCACTTTGATATATGAGCATGAATTAGAGGTTTAAAAGGGCTTTTATAGTGTTTTTATATTGCCTATAAATGCCTATTTTGGCATTTGTGCCTAAATGCCTATTTTCAATATCATCGCCTATATGAACACTATTTAGTCTCAAGTTTCACTTTCGAGTGCAGTTAGAGACCGTTATTCCTGTTACCGGGCAACATTGACTGTTCGGGACTCTATGGGGTTCAACCTAGTCCTTTAGTTTGACCAACTCCCGGAAAACAACTACTAGCAGCATTGAAATGGGACACGCCGGCCAGCATATGCCACCGCGCTGATATTGCGCGAGCGGTTGGCGAATGCGAAACCGCGGAGAGCCGTCAGGGGAAAGGAGACTGAAGAGCAAAAGAAGAAGAAAAATGTGATGTTCATGCGGCTTTTGTTTTGTTTATAATTTACTTATTAAGGTGTTCACCGCCGTCGGGCGTTCCTTCACAGCGTACGAGATCATTCTCAGTGACAAAGGCACAATTTTGAAAATTGAATCCAAAATCTAGAGATGGTAGTCAATCTTCACAGTGATTCTTAGACTACGTTGGGCAGAAGTGTATTCGGCAGTGTTAGGACGTCTGGCCTGTACAATTCGGATAATGTCATTGTATATCAGGAAATTGCGAAGAGTTGTACCTAACAGTCCTCATGTAAGAACATGCTAATTTCTTAATAACTCGTAGTCTCTCTTGCATTTGTTATTTGTCTGTTTTTTTGTGTCTTAATTTATTTGCGTCAGGCAGACATAAAGTATCATTTTTTTAATCAGTATTTCCAGCTTTCAAGTATTTTTTTTCATGCCTGTTTCACTATATGCGACGCTCGAGTACAATGGCCATTGAACATGATTATTGACACGTATACATGTTTATCTTTCACCGTGGCCGCTTTCCACCGGCTAACAAATGTTAAACGTTATCGCTCGGCGCGCCTATATCGGAAGTTTCTAGAACGTTATCGATGCTTCTTTCTGTTGCCTGTTTTCACCGACGCTTATGTTATCTGATTGTATGACCGACGCGAATTGTCTAGAACTTTCTGGAAGCCCGCGGGCATCAGGGATTAATCTGGAACCTTGCTGCTCAGTAAAAAGCCAACGCGTTTCGCCGCTGATGAGATTTTCGCCGATCACCGACTCTGTTTGCCGCTATCGTTGTGCTTTGAGTGTAGCTTGCTTTTGTGGGCACAGGTTCGCCCAATAAACAACCAGTTTCGTCATACACAGTTTTGCGACTGTTTTCTTTACCGTCACTACTACGTGACAATATGAGCAGTGTGCTTATTGAATAAAGCCAATTGATCATCATTAGTCCAGCAGTTTTTGGGACAATTGCACGGCTATGTTCAACTGTTGGCGTCTTTGTGCCATCATAGACAATAACATTTCTTGTTTTCCTGTTGTAGATATAGGCCGCGCACGTCTTCGTTTGAAATTATTTGCATTATGCAAAAATTTATTGTGCCTATATTTACGACGTTGGAGGCCTAAAACGTTAGATTGCCTGCCTATTTTTGGCGCCTAAAATGCGCTTTTTAATCCCTAAAGATCCGGCCTCTACTCATCACCACAGGGCTACGCTCACTGCGGCGGGAGCTGCGTCTTTGGTGCTCATCACCACAGGTATTCGCTGCCGTTGCCTTGGTGCGCGTGCTGCGTTGCATCAAGTAAAAACGCAAAAGCCAGTGGACATTCAAAATGGCGCTTGCTTGACCTTCTAAAAATGTCACGTTTTAACATCTGCAATTTCTCAGCACCGCCGATCTTACCCAGATGTCCATTGCTAGCTCAGTGGTGCTGCCTTCAGGAACATCATAAAGCGCGTCAACGCTGAATACGTCTGCATGCAAATGGACTCGTGTCTGGCCCTGCTGTGCTTGCGGGGATAGTTTTTGTCATTACATGCGTTTTGCCGACTTAAATCTTCTATAAAGCACTTCCATGACACGGTGTACCCATAGTGAGCAAGTGGTAACTGTACCACTGGCATAAACCTCTCCCTTTAAAGTCCCTGAAAAAAATAGGTTTATTTTTCAGGGAGACATCTAGACACACTCCGAGCACTTCTGTATATTGACAGATCGAATACTGCATATTTTTACACTTTCAGACACCACAAAATCACGCCGCTTGCTTCTACATACATTGTCATAATCAATGTTACCTTTTCGCATTTTTCCTTCTCTCGAACTTCTCCCACTACACCGCTACGAACCGCACCGCCCTGGTGTGCCGTGGCGGCATAATTGCACAAGCTCATCTTTCCGGCCAATGCTCCACGGGCTTTGCACCTCAACTTGATTTACAAACTTCAAAACGCACGAGAGAGGAGGTGCCTGTGTACTAACACGAATGGCGCTACTTTTTTCCAGGAGCTTTACACCACCCGGCCCCCCACTTCCCTCCCGCACGCATGCTTGATTGCATTACAGCACGCTTTCTCCCCTACCCCCTTTCGCCGTGTCATCTCATGTACTTAATTCTCAGAATAACGAGCTCTGCTTCTTCTTACTCTTAAGGGGAGACTCGAGTCTCGAAATGGGAAAAATGGCAAAAAGTTGATTCTTGGTAAAATGTACTTTCACTACATTTATACATTCAAGAATCCCTCCGCGAACTCTAGAAGGTAAATATACAATCTCAAAATAATAAAGAATTGCGCTTACACGGGCCAGGGTAGATGCGAAATTCACAATAATTGACCAAAAATGTTTGAACTTCGTGCCTTCGCCATTTGCAAATGCAGTGGATGTTTGGAAGCTGTTTTCATGGTGCGCATTTTGCACCATTTCAAAATGACGTCAGGGAGGGGAACCAATGCTATCGTGTCATTTCTGAAGGATGCGTCCGTGCTGCTGATTGGCTAAAGCCCACACACCCCCCGCATGCCTTGCTCCTATTGGTCTGGCGCTGTTTGGCGTGCCTATTCTTGCGCGCTGAACCGCTCTCACGTTTTGCTGTGTTTGTTTCTCTCTCTGTGGTTTCATCGTGCCGCTGTTTACGTTTGTTCAGCCGCTTCCTTCTCGACAAAGTTTGATAAGGTGTCTTTTTGCTGTCCGAATGGCTCGAGAAGATGGTCGTCTGAAGGTTACTGCGCGTCAAGCGTTTTGCAAGCATGAAAGCGGCAGCGTCAAAAGGCAGCTAGACCTGTCATGCTCCCAGAGTTGCCGATTGCTGATCTGCCTGAAGATTCTACCGAGTTCCTGAGCTGCAACCCGGCACGTCTAGTGTCAATACTTCGTCCGCCCAAGCCTCGCGTGTTGGCACAGACCATGTAGACACCGTTCCCTTTATGACTGAAGAAAGTAGCGAACGTGCAGCAAGCGTCATTAACACGAAACGCACCTGGCGTCGCAGTGTGCACCGGAGCGGAAGTTCGAGCTGCTGGGCATTGACATGAAAGAGGACAACGACGACAGCGGAACTGAATTTGCAATCGTGGATTTAACCATTGTACATGAGTTTCTTGGACGATGGTGGATGAGTTTCTGTGTCCCGGGTGCGGCAAGAAAGCAGTGATGCTTTCGAAGGACCCTGCCGTACGGGCTCTGTGCCAAGCTTGTGCTGGAGTGCTTCACCTGTGGCATGCACAAATGATGCGCCAAAGCCTTGAAAAGGATCGTCGGTGGTTTCACATGTCCAACAAGGATCACACAAGCAGAAATGCTGTGACAAACAAGCTTGCAAAGGGGCACAAGCCAGCAACAGACTCTGCCTACAGTCCTGGGCTGCTATAGGCCTAGGTGTGACCTGTGCTGAATGCTGAACTGTGTGAATGTGCAAAAGGTATTTTTTGCTCATTTGAAGTCTGGGATTTTATGTATCAAAACCACGATTTGATTCTGAATTAATTTTCACTCCCTGGCATGCACTACAACACAAGTACATAACCGTATTTATTCTAATACAGTGGAATCTCGATGATAACCTCCCCCGGTCATGCGACGACCCGCATATTACGACAATTGGTTTGGTCCCGGCAAAACCTCCATAGGGATAATGTACTAAAAACCTCGATTCTATTCGCAACTTTACGCTGACCCGCCTCGTACGACGACTCTCTGGTGCCATCCGAGAAAAAAAGTTCTAAGCAGACGGAGGCTGGCACATAAGCACACGGCAACCAGCTGATAACGAGTGTGCAATGCCGTATTTACCTGAATGTAATGCGAGGGGAGATTTTCCAGTCATGCGAAATTAAAGAAACAAAGCAAATGCTAATGTAGAAATAGTCCTTTATTGAAGAAATTGGAATTCGGAAACTAGTTCACTCATCTTGGTTATCTGAAGAGGAGACGGAGCTTTCCTTGGGTGCTATTCTCACGCGATCACTTTCGTAGATAGGTTCCCATTTGCGAAACTTCGCGTGACTCGGCAGTGATAGCACTCCGACAAGTGTTTCTGGCACTGTCCTAAGCTTGCTATCAACGCCAAGAGAACTGTCGGCAGTACACTTCGAGGGGTTCGGTGCGGGGACGAGCCGAGTCTCGTGAAAGCGAAACTATTTCCAAAAGTGATCGTCCGAGAATAGTAATCTTCCGTGCCGTCGAGCTTGCTTGAGATTTAAGTACGTCTCAACAGACCCCACAACCATTTCATTCGGGGTCAACACGAGGCCACTTCAAGTTCCACAGAGCCTTTCAGACTGGCCTCGCATTTAAAGAGGGCCTGCCGCTCTCCTGCCATACGCAAATCGTCAACGCCAAGCCGCAGCGGACTTTTGCACCTCCTCGGCCATCAAAATTGCTCGTCTCTCGAAGCGACCGTAATACCGAATGTGCGGCGTCAGCATAACGTCGCGAATGAACGAGTCGAACCGCAAAAGGCTGTAGGGTATGCAGCATTGTAACCAGTCACAAGTACACCGAGGGTGTAATAATGTAACATGAAGGTCGAGTTCCAGCAACGAAAATCACGAAAAAATAAATTTGCATTACAATCGAGTAAATAAGGTAATTTTTTAATAATTTAATCTACTTCGAAGCAATGCAGGTTCGTGCCGCGGGCTTATTCAGGTGGCCTGTACTCGTTTTTTGGGCAAGCCTGAGCGTGTCCCTTGCCTATATTCTTAGTTTTCAATTATACGACGCGCGGATTATATGAGTGTTTTGCGTGGCCTCATAAAAATCGTATAATCAAGGTTCCACTGCATAAGGCAAGGTTTTTCTTTCAGAATTGTTTTCAGAATTTCAGAATATGCGAATTTTGCCTTTTATGTGTGGCTTCACGGCAGCGCAAATTTCACGGCAGCGTCTGGCTTTACGGCAGCACGCTCTCTCCGTGGTGCTGTGAAGCCACACTAAAAGAAATTTGCGCTGCTGTATAGCCACATCTAAAGGCGAAATTTGCATATAACCTGCACTCCGTGTGTGCTCCCTTCCCCTCTACTTTATGGCTGTGTTAGTAATTCAGTATTTCAGGCGATCCCTGCCAAGTTTCGATAATCCATTGCCTTCAGGTAGCATATGTGGGTTTGTTGACCATTGCCATCACCCAAAAAGATCACATGCTCGTGACGCCTGTGGCAGAAAAGGATGTTCCATCCGCCCCTAGGTTTGTGAGTGGTGGCGGCGCTGGCTGACACTCCCAGAGTTAGTTCTAGTTGTACAAAAAAAAAACCCAGAAAGTGGATGGGAAAATGGGTCCGCAGTAGCTCAATGGTGAGAGCATCGCATGCGTAATGCGAAGACATGGGTTTGTTCCCCACCTGCGGTCAGTTGTTTTTTCATCTGTTTTCATTTCCGTTAATTTATCATTTCTTTAATTAAATTAGTAAGCACAAGTAACTTCCCTATGTTGTCTTGGTGTCATTGTTTGTGGCTTCTTATGATATATTAATAAAATCGGGCCCCTCTGTTCCCTTTCTTCTCGTTCATTGGCTACTCTGTATCGCCTTCATTGGTGTGCATACCAATGTTTTTCTTGGGTCCCCCAATGCACCCTCGCCCTATAAGGATGGTCAAATTATAATCAAATAAACCAGTAACTTTTTTTTCATTTCTCCTCCATTAAAATGTGGCTGCCAACACAGGGATTTGATACAGATTTCGTGTTGTGGCCACGAACTTTGTGCAAAGGACATAATTTGTTTTCGCCATGAACTCTGCACAACAGGGACGCCATTTGTGTGCCTCCTGTTCAACCAAGGATATAAAAGAGAAATGTGGTGCTAGCTTTCTCACACCGCTTTTAACGACAATGCATGATGTTACAACAAATATCTCGGTGTTATTTTTTGACAGAGGCCACATATGTCATGAACTTGCTGCTGAAGGACAGGGCTACATGGTGATGCAATTCATATTGCCACATTGCTAGGCCAATAAAAGTCACAGTGAACGGATTGTTCCCCACATTAGTTTTTCTCAGTTTCATTTTTTTGGACATCACACACTGCCTTACGGAGCATTTTCATTTGTTCTTTCTATGTACCAGCGAAACGTTTGTTATCAGCATAATCGTATGGAATTGATCTAGCCGATGACGCTATCTATTTATTTGTAAAGTTGTCTGCCAAATTCTGATTGCCACTAACTATAAATGAAAATTAGCAAAAATATTGCAATCAAGTTTACATCTGTTTTCTCACATTACAAGTGCACTGAGAACAATAAAATTAAAATAAATAAAATCAAACCTAATTTGATATTTGCAATTGGCAGAAACAACTGAACAATAATGTTAAATATCATCCAATTCACACTAAAATTAACAAAAGTAGCTTTAGGACCCTTCTCTCCTCTTGAGTCATGGTTTCTTCATTGCAGTAATGTACACTAACGTTTGCTGAATTATGTTTAATGAAAGAAAGATAAATAGTAAAAAATGTCTCGTTTAGACAAACAGAAATAGAGACGACTTGCTCTGTTGTGAGCAGATGTAATGCTGCAAAGAAGTGGAGCACTGCAGTTTATATTTCTGTACAGCTGCCTTTGAAACATTGCCTGCTAGCTGTAGTGCACTGAACTTGCGGATGAAGATGACCCAGTGAAGTTTGACGGTAGAAAAGTTTCAAGTTGTGAATTGTCAGGTTGAAATGTTCAACAACGGTTCTGGGAAGTTTCTTGGCTGTACTGAAAGCTTTACTTTGCGGATATTCCAAGTCAGAGTACAGTCGAATCTTGCCATGAAGAGTCACATCCAACGCAAAAGTATGTTTGGTGTATTCATTATAAACATATACTCAATACACGCTGCTATTGGAAATGAGCTTTACTTCGTTACGCCCAATATTTCGTTATATCCAGTTTCAACTGCGTGTGATAAAGAAACGAACCTTCGGACAGGCTTTCTATGGCAGCAACGACTAACAAGTTTGTATGCTCAGTGCTAACAACACACCCCACGAAGGTCTGTCCAGCGCTTCGCCCTCGTGTGAATGCGCCCACTTGTGGACAACTCACCGTGCTCACGGTGCGGACCTGTGCCTGTGTGCCATCTGGAAGCGTGAGCAGCGCACTTCCAGGGTCCACGTGGATGATGGAGACCGTGCCGTCAGGGTTGTTGATGGTTTGCACCATCGTGGGTGTGTAGTGCGCAAGCGGGCTGGTGTACAGAGTCTGCAAAGGATCACCACAGCAGGGATGAGTGCACATTTTTGTGGTTGTTCCACGCTGCTTTGCCCCACATCAAAATGGGGACTTGACTGCGAAATGACCCGAGAGTGGCTCAATACCACCAGGATGCTCAGCGATGACTTGTGCGAGCACATTCCCTGTGAACACTCGTCATTCCTTCACTGTTTCCCGAGAGTGTGTTGAAACTGGGAACGTCATGAGTGAGCAACAGGTGTGCTTTGGTCAGAATGTGCCACAACACCTGGCTCAACAAAACAGCATTTCGTTAATGCGACCCTGACGAGGCCAACGAAATTGATCAAATTACCCGGTGGGTCAAATTAACCAAGAGGCACAAAAAAATGGCAGTATTTGCCCGATTTTAACACAACCCAAAATGGACGCACAGCCACTTCCTATGTGCTCAAAGTAGAAAACTAACGTAGAAATGACATTTAAGTTCCTAAACAATGTAGAAACCTAATGCGCACCTAATTCTTTAGTATACCTGCGATTCTGGCAATAAAAGAAAAGATGAAACCAGCGAACTTCACCTTCAATAATTTACACCTAATGTCCAACATCATCAGTCTCGGACAGCACTCTATCGCTGTCCATGAACCACATGTCCTCCGTAGAGTCCACTGTGCATTTGATATTCTGCATTTATGACACAAATCCACAATTGCAAATAGGATGGTGACCCACGTTCAGAGTAACCACTTGTAAGTCAGCAACGCATGCAATTTTCTGCAACAGCAAAAAACATGTGACGCAACCTGTTGCTGCTACCTTAGCATGCAAACAACTCATCTTTTGAATGGGCTTTTGTAATCGATGACAGAAAGTGGCACGTCGTCGTTACGCTCCGCTCAAGAACTATTTTTGTTGCAATCTAGACGACGCTGGGTAGGCTGGCTCCAATAATAGGCTGTTGCGAATGTGTTTTTGATGTTGAATCCAATAGCACCGCGCAGGCCATTTTACTTTTTTGTATGCCTTGGCATGCTTGCCCCTTAAAACATAAGCATCAAGGTGCATGTTGAAGAGTGGACCCACCTAATCAACATTAACCCTTTGAAGATAATTTTTTTTTACGCCAAATGCGACTCCCCAGGGTCCAAGTTCTTTAGTGGAGATTTAAAATCTTCTGATTGACCTATTCCGAAAAAAATTTAGTGCAAATTTTTTAGAGTGACCATACACTTGACAGAAAAATATTTTCCATGAGTAAACATGCATTGTTTATTCAAGAATACGGATGGTTTTCATAAATAGTCATAATAAGAATAAAAGAGTAGATACACTGAAATAGATACATTCCGATTCGGGCACTTTGGCACTAGTCTGCATCGGAGGAATCACCACTTGACTCATTTGCAGCAGAGCAACCAGCGCACACGCCCATAGCATACATAATCGAACCGTGTACATGAGCACACACAAGAAAACTCGATGGTTGTGTGCCCAGCAGAAATTTCAAATGAGCCAGAAACTTGCAGTGATCCTTCGTTCCATCACGTGAGTATTCGTAAGTATCGAGAAAAGAAACGCAGGCATGGTAGCATGTTTTGTATACAGCGGCAAACTAAACAAACAAGCACAGAATGGCGGAACGCTGTCCAGAAGGCTAACTCAACAAAAGAATGGCGAGAGCGGACCATGTGCGGGGGTGCCGGAATAGGATGTGATCACAATGTTGATGCGACCTCACAATTCAGGCAAAGCCTCCAAGATCGGCATTTGCCGTTAAATCTCCAAGGCGTACTCCTGCGACTAAGGCAAGGCCTCGGGAATTACGGTTTAGCGTGTACAGTGAAATCTCGATGATACTAATCTCATGGGGTCACGCAAAAAATTTGTATTAGCCGAAATTCGTATCAACGAAACACAATTAAAACTAGCTAAGTTAAAGAGTCGAGAGGTGAACTCACTCAGGCACACGTACGTAAAAAGCATTTACAGTATAGACCACTTATAACGTAACCGTTTATAGTGCAGAACTGGCTAAAACGCGGCCTTTTCCGACTCCCGTTTACCCTCCCATAGAACTCCATGTATACGCATACCGCTTACAGTGCAGCCGCGTGAGACGAAATTGCGGCTTCCGCGGGAAAATCTCGCCAACAAGGGCGGTAGCGAGCACGAGGTGCGCCCACCAATGGGAGAGGAGATCAACGAGGGGGATGCGGAGGGAGCGTGAGACGTGGAGCACAAGTCCAAGGGCGATAAAGTCGTCACCGCGCGCAGTATGTGTGAGTGAAAGCGCGTGGGGGACGCACGCCTTCACGGACAGCGAACGCACAGCAGCGAGCAAACGCGACTTCCGTTGCGCCAAAGGCCGTGGGGGTATGGGAGGGAGGGGGGGCGACGCTGTGCTGCGGCACCAAATGCGTATCTTGCAACCTAGCACAAGGGTAACTCGCGATGCAATCTCCCCACGCGAAAGGAGCAAAGCAGGAAGGTAGCGCGGGAGGGAGGAAGGGAGGGGAGGGGGGCTCCTACTCTGCCAGCAAATGTGTTCTTGTACTTTGCGCCTGTGCCGGCTGTCAGTGTTGTCGCGCGCATCGTATCTTGAAAGCGATCTCCATACGGCTCTGACCTTTGTATGCGCTGCGCTTACGCCCTCAGTTTCCGTTGAAGCGATAGACCGCACGAACCTTCGCTTGCTGCAGCGGCCGCGCGTGGGGAAGTGCAGCCGCCGCAGCGAGCGAAGAGACAAAAGAAAAGAAGAAAAGCAACAAAGCGCCACCGCTTCAAGCTCCTTGCACCCAGTCGCGGCTTCCGCGCTGTCCGGCGCCACGTCTGCGCCTTCGCATCAAAAGAGAAAGGGAAAACGTGCGTGACTGCGCGCTGGTTTGTTTCGCGGCCATCGGTGGGGCGGCGTTTATTCGTATCAACCGACGCGGGTCGAAAATCGATTCGTAACAACCGTTCTCTAGCACGTTGCAAAGTAATGGGGCTTAGCCGGGACCTCAGAAAAATTCGTATCATCCGGAAATTCGTATTAGCCGTGATCGTATTATCGAGATTCCGCTGTAATCTCTAAAGCCATACTTGACGTCTTGTCGAGGCTGCCAGAGGAGATAACGGCGGCAGAGTCGGCATACGCTACAGCTACGAATGGAGTCCGGATAACCTATTGCAGAGCTCGCGGCTGTCTAAAATACCGATCGTCTTTACGCACTCAGTCAATGGGGCCACTGGTGGTGCCGCAAAGCTGTCCGAATTACTGAGCATGTCCGGATTATCTGTGTCCGATTTATCGGTCGGTCACAGGAAGGACGGAGAAACCACCTTCTCGAGACGAAGCGTGAACCACCTTGACTGCACCAGTTCAGTGAGAGTGTGTTAAGCAGAAAGTAGCTATTAGAGGCACAGCAGGAGAATCTCTTTTGTAAGTACTGTATTTACTCGATTCTAATGCGCCCTCGATTGCAATGTGCACCGCACTTTCTGTGACAGAAAAAAAAAATCCTTTACAGTACCGCGCACCTCGTGCTTTCATACAGAAATACAACTTTCTCCCATTTGGAAAAAGAAAGGTGTACTCCCGATGCACTAAAGTTGCGATGAATAAAAAAAAGTCGCAGTTTTGCCCGAAAGGCAAAGCATCGATGGCGATAGCAAATTAGTAGACAGCTACACGAAGTAAGGATAGCAGCTTTATCGACCGTATAAATTTGTAAACATTCGCCTACTAACTAAATTAACAAGCACGGTGTCACGCGTGCACAAGCAAACAGGAACGTTGACCACGGAAACTCACTGTCAAAATGCTGGAGTGACGAAGCGCGGCGATCAAATCGACCTTCGTGCTGGCACTCCTCTCGCTTTAACGTGAACTCTAAGCGGTGAAAACAAAGCGCGCAGTGACTCTCCTTGTCGCAGATCGCTTTCAAGAAAAGGACAAGTGGATCATCGCAGAATATGTCCTGCTACGGTCCACTGAAACCCTTCCGCGTTGGTTTGGTGGCAAAAATCCTCTAGAGCTCCTGCTTTGCCCAGGGGATGCTGCGAAAATGGTGCAAAAGAGCGCCCTCTGCCCTGGGCTGGGTAGTACCAAGCTCGGGCATCTGCTTCGAAAAGCACGTTTAAATATGGACCTGCCATTTTCGCTTGTGTTGTGCCACGGTCTGCAGCGAATATCGGGCGCCGAAGATTTTTTCAGGGGTGGCACACTGCATAAAGGCAACAAATTATGCAACATCAAGTACGTGTAAGCCGTTCAAAAAATAAGCGGCGAAGTTTAAGCGCGGTGTAAATCGCAAGTGAAGCGAGTCGCGTACGAAGTTGAACTTCAGGTAAGGTTTGAGCGCTGCTAGATTCAGGCGCACAAACGTGAGGAAATGCTTGCTATAAATGAATTCACAGCAGCGATAAGCAGACATCATGTGTACGGCTGCTTGAGCGCACAACGGTACTGTGCCGCGACGGCAGCGGTCTTTCAGCATGCCGCGATACGGCGGGCCTCCACAATCTTTGTTGACTCATGCCGCTAGACAAGTAGTTATGCCTGCGCTGTAGTAGCGGCCACCTGTTCCTGATAGCAACTGATAAATACTAATGCAATGCATAGGAGCTCGCAGTAACGTACGTGCTAATTGCACTGCAGTGGGAGCTCGTGCGCTGCTCGCTTGATGTGCTGGATTAAATACTACCTTGCAGCGCTGCCGTAACGTGTTGGCTTGAGGTCAAGGATGAGCACATTTAACTCTCGAACCTGTGCTGCTCGTAGTGGGGTAGTTTCCAGCGTGCCCGATGCTCCGCTGCATGAGGCCTTGAAGGAAAACGGTAGAATTTGATGTTGGGATTCAGGCCTTCTGCTCGTGGCAGCCCACGGCGCAGCAGTAATGACGGTGATGCTTTTTCGAGGCTGAGCTAGGTCTCTCTGTATCAGCGTCACCAATTCCTTCTGCATCCAGCATTACGTCCCACGGCATACGAAGTGTCCATTTTTGTAAAGCTAGGCTACAGCCAGCTCGCAGAGTGGTCTGTGACAAGCGACGAGTCTTTTCACACTCACAACAGGGCAGAAAAACATGCAAATTGACGCAAAACTCAGGCTAGAAGCATGCTTCACTACAGCCAGGGCTCACTACTACCCAACCTGGTACTACCCAGCCAACTTTTCTTACCCCCACCAGGCGCTCATACTATACCTCAAACTCCAGTGAAAGAGGCCTCTCCTTCTGTTTGCACCAGTCCCACACGCAAGTTTCGGACTCTCCAAACGCCCGTGATGCGGCCCGATTTCCCTACGTCTCTGCACACATGATCACTTTCCTTTTAAGTGCAGCATCACGATGAACTCAGCACTTCATGCTGATAGAGCAAACACAGAAGCAGAAAACGGAAAGAGAGACGGTAGACTAATGCCTAAGCATACGTACTGCAACACATAGAGGAAGCTACGGCAGCTAGGCTAGAAGCGCGTACGAGGCAGCCATGTTGCAATGCCGATGGCTATTGATAACGCAGATTTAGTGTCGTACTCGATTCTAACGCATTCGCAATTTCTGGACCTGTTTTATCGGGAAAAAAGTACGCATTAGATTCGAGTAAATACGGTAAGTGTTTGATGGGCTTCAGGAGCCCGGCAGCGCGGGATTCCCAACTGCTAGACTCCGACGGTGTCCTGCTGAGAAACACTCCCGCAGAGAAGGATACACATGAGTCCTTCAAAGCGCTGATTCCACGTATGCTGAGAGGAGCACTATTACCCTACTTTCACGATACATGCCTCGCCGGGCATGTGAGTGGCCATAAGACTTACCTTAAGTTGGGCTGCTTTGCTACCTGGCCTGGAAGCCAGCAGGATGTGATGCGCTGCGCCCGCTCTTGCGATGCGTGCTAACGCATGAAGCCGTGTGGTGAACGACCACCAGGGCTCATGAGCCGATCAACAGCCTTGGCCAATTGTGGCATGTGCGTCTAGAGACCTTACCCCAGTACACCAATGGGAACCAATTCCTTCTCATCGTCACAGACAATTTCAGCAAGTGGGTGGAACTGTTCCCCCTACGAAAGCCATCAGCACTCATGGGGAAGCTGATCGAAGTGTTCACATGATTCAGCTATCCTTAGCAGTTGATAACATACAATGCTTGCTACTTGACTGCCAAACTCTCGTGGACTCTTGTGCAGCTCTTGGCATTAAGAACAGGAGTACAACCACATACCACGCACAGGTGAATCCCATGTAACATGTAAATAACCCTTACATCAAGCAAATGCTTGTTGCATTTGTGGAGATGCACAGCGACTGGGAAACTTGTCTTCCTGAAATTGGGCTTGCTCTCAGCACGATAGTGCATCACTTGACTGGGTTTACACCCACAACTCTCAAACTTTGGAGGGAGCCGTTGAATCTGGTAGAATGTACACTACAGGAACGCAACAGCACGGAACTCGTTGCTTCGTCGACATGCACCGATTATGCGACTGAGCTGCACGCAAAAATAACAAACACTTTATGCAAAGCGCGATGGAACCTGAGCACTACTCGTGTGAAGCAGAAAGCACAGTACGACCGCTCTCATCAGGAGGTTTAGTACTACAAGGTGGGCGACCTAGTGCTGTGGTGAAATCACGTCCTAAGCGACGCAAGCAAGAAATTCTCAACTTGTCTGGTGCCGAATGGACAGGACCGCACTGCGTGCGAGAGACCGTCTCCTCGCTCGTGTACAGGCACGTGGACTTGAAGCTAAGACTGATCAGCAAATCGGTGCATGTCTGTGATCTCAAACCCAACTACGACAAAACAAACGTGTGGCCTGAGGAAAACGCTCTCCCGCGCCTGCAGGCAGTGGCATCGGGTGGCACTGCTTGACCTTCGAGCCCAGTGCGGCGCTACAACTTGCGATCTCGGAAGAACTAACTCTGTCCGGTTTGCAGAGGCTATTTTATGTGCGCAAATGGCATGTTCCTCCGATATCTAGTGTGCAGCCTTCCAGAGCGAGCATGCACTTTCTCTTTGGCAGAAGTGAGAAGGGCTAACCAAATTGTTGCCGCTGCAGACCACCCATCGTGAGCCGTGCAAAAACAGAAAAAATAGTTTTTGATGTGGTTATAAGAACGAGCAGGCTGTAAACAGAAAGTAACGCATTTCATACAAGAGGCAGTGAAAGAAACGAATCCTCCAGCAAGCAGCAACGAGGGGAGAAAGGCAGCCAACAGCTTCCGGTGCAAAATGGTGGAAGCAGTGCAGAATTCACAGATCTGCCCCGCACAACCCCGCGACCGAGTTGCGAGCCCCAAAAACAACCTAGCCCCAAGGCCGAGCAGAACACTTCGCCCACAAGAAGAGTGGACCCCTGCTGTGCAACAAGGTGCCGGCCATCGTTCGGGGTGGGTCAATGCGCGCCTTTGCAGATCTTGCGTGCCAGAAACCGTGAGAGCAGCGGGGGCCGCCAACAGGGAAGGCTGTGTCGGGACGAGCAGGACGAAATGTATTTGACCATACCAAAGCACATCACCTCCAAGCACATCAGAAAGCCTTCCTGCGCCAGCTCGAGGCTTGCTCGGAGACCACGCATGCGGCAGCCAAGAGAAACTGAGTGGCCGTCATGGGCACAGCACGTCCGACTAAGCAGGCACCGCCACGGAGAAGCAAGGTGATCCGGACCCAGCTGCCGTCTGGCCTCAGACACCCCATCATCAACCATCAAGCTGCTCTGCACCATCATTCACTGTCCCGGCCTAGCTCGCGACTACCTTCACGGCGACTACGGCAGTCTGCACCTCGAGCTGCTCCCTCACCAACGTAGACACAACCTTGTTGATGGCAGAGTAGCACGTCCCTCTCGGAAAAGCCCTAGGTGATGACGGCCACTTCGAAGCTCAAGGGTGATCTTAAGGAGGGAGGGATGCGGGAATGCATGCTCATTCCAGTATCCTCGGAGCGGCCACGCACAGTTCACGCGACGACGACGTGTGCGCTCGCAGAGGGTAGCATGGAGAAGGCTCCTCTTGCTGCCTTTTGAGCCTTGCTTTGATGTTGTGGACGAGGCACCCCTACCTTCTTTTCCCTTTATTAAGGCTTAAGGGTCTATGTTGGCGGCGCCCTTGGCGTGGCATGGCAGTAACCTTGGCGAAACTGCACTGTGACGAAAAATGGCCAACGCCTCAAGAGTAAAACATAACAAATGTTTGGATTGACGTCACTTTTCTCAGGGGTTTCCTGTAAACAAAGTAAATTAGTGTCTTTGAAAAGAAAATATTGTACGTTTCGGTCTGGGTGGGAACCGAACCCAGGCCTCTGGGGTGCGAGACGAGCACGGTTCCCGAGCTGCTCCACGATTCTGGCTTACTTAAGGGGCGCATGCGTAATTGCACACATCACAGAGACGTGCTCATGCCCCTGCTCATAGTCGTCTTCTTCCACAGCTGGCTGTGGTGCCACTCATCATGCCAGCATTCCCATACTGTCCCTCCCTCTGTGAAGATGCTGACGGCACTGGCCGACTACCAGTAGGTGGGCGATTACGGTGAGGTCTGTCGTGCACTCAGATGGACAAGCTTCGACGGAGAAGGTACAAAAGCAGATTAGGCAAGTGTTACACGTTTGTAAAACATGGAAGGCCAAAGCGTGATGGCACACTTGGCACACAGTTGCCATAATTCTCATAAACATATCTTACTCGTGACAAAAGGTGTGCCAAGAGTGCAATGAGGCTTTCGCCTTAATGTTTTACAAACGTGTAACATTTGCTTTTAGTTTTTTTCGAACTGTGGAGACTCAGTCTCCACTGCTCGGGAGAAACGCAGTTCGCGCCGATGCGTTTTGGTCTTTTGGCTGACGAGCCTGTGAATGGATGCAACTCAACTCACAGCGGAGACTTCCGCACGCCGTCCCCTGCAACGCCTAGCCTTTGTGAGCGAATAACCGCCCCAGGGCCATAGCACGGATCCATGGTAAGTTGAACCCTTATCAGCCTCTTCTGTGTTTCCCCCATTTTGTGGTTTTCGCCTCAGCCGTGCGGAATGATCTGCACCTGTGGTTTGTTTTGGCTGTGTTGTTGCATTGTTGGTAAAACTAAGGTAAATAATACCTTAAATTATAGGCTCGCCCTGTCTCCGGGCCTGAACCCTCCGTGGTCGCAACTCCCTGCAAACTGCGGGTCAGGGGTCACAGCTCTTACTGTTAGGGCTGCTGCAAAAGTGCTAGCGAGCGACTGCCGCCCTACTGTCGCGGTGCGATCCAAAGAAGGGTCAAGTCCGCATGCGCGAGCCTGAGTAATACTCCTGTAATAAAGAAATAGACACAAAGCGTTCCACGTTTATGTCATTCCCGTACGATTCCCACTGATGACTATGGCGATGCGGACTCCGCCGCTTCAATTCAGTTGGCCGCTGGCACCGCTCTTGGTTTTTGCGTTGCACACTTGCGGCGCTCCACGCTCGCCACGCTTCGAGGATTGTCCAAATTAATTTGTGTGCGGCCACATACGTCTGAATTAACGAGAGTGTGATGACATTACATAATGCATATGCCTGCCGGGACTAAAGGACAAGCCCGAACTAACTGATTGTCTGAATCAACAAGGGTTGAATTAATGAGGTTTTACTGTATATACCGCATTCAGAGGTGGGACTACCCAAAGTCATTTTGGAGCAATTTTTGGAGCAAGTAAAATTACGTTATGGAGTAGCTTGGCGCAGACAAAATTGCATTTTCGAGCAGCTTGGAGAAGAATAAATTTCATTTTGGAGCAGTTTGGAGCAGGCCAATCTAACACCATTGGAATATGGCAGGGAACTTCGAAACCGCGATGAAACAGAGAATAAACCAGCACAAAGTGCACAGTAGAAGCACGGTTGTAGCTATAGCGTACTAAATATAGAAGATGGGTCGAGAAGCGGCACAGCGCATGTTTTTCTGTAAAGCCGAAAACATAGGTGGAACTAAACCGAACTACAGTTAAACCTGGATATAACGAAATTGACAAATTCAAAAAAACTTTGTTATAAAGAGGATTTCGTATATGCAGGTTCGGCACGAAAATTCAAAAAAGAAACGCTTACCGTATTTACTCGATTCTATCGCGCCCTCGATTGTAACACACACCGTTTTCGTCGAAGACTCACTTGGAATGTCACACCAGGTATGGATGCGTGGACGTGTGTCGTTTCGCACAAGCGCGAGGCATCGAAAACGAAGAGCGAGCGTCACAATGGCGTCGTATAGTGTAACAGTAGAACCCCGCTGTTATGTTCCTGGGTGCTGTGTTCCCGGCTGTTACGTCGTTTTCGGCGGTCCGTACAGCTCTCATAGAATCCAATGCATGGTAACCTCATTGTTGCATTTGCAACTGGGAACCATTCTCGCAATCTACTGCCAACTGACCCACAACCGGCCCGGGCGGCCATTTTGATTTTCATGTCGCTTGGCTTGGTGGCTTGACGATGGCATTGGCACCGCCCAAAGTGCCGGGGGCGACAACTATGACGTATTTTAGTTTACCGCCAGCAAAAGTATGGCCCTTGAGATCCATATTTGCTATCTAAAGATGGTGTCTATGACGTGTTGTGGCCCTAAAATTGGTTTTGGCTCATAGATATTCCGTATAAGGTCCAAGGACGATAACGCAGTTGCCGCGCGCCGTATGCTGTATGTGCGAGTGAAAACGTGCGAGGGGAGCCGACGACGGCGTCTAAATCCTGCGCGCGCAAGAAAGAAAAGCGGAGGAAGCGCAACTTCTTCTGTTGCACTCGAGGCACCGGCGAGGAAGCGAGGGGGAGGGATAGTGGGCGGCGTTGTACTGTACTCTGGCATCAACTGCGTACTGTGCAGCGGGTCGCGCGGGCCGTATCTTGAAAGCGATCTGCGTTAGGCAGAGTCTAGTCAGTGTAGGTGCATCGCGGCTCGTAGCTTTTTGCGTGATGTGTTCTCGGCACTCAGTTTGAAGCGATAGAAAACAGCACGAAGGTCACTTTGCTCGCTTCTACAGCGGCGCTTCCACATGTTGCCAGCGTTCGACAGCGCGTGTGCACGCTCATCGAGTGTGATGTGTCACAGCATTTGCCGCACGTCGGCAACATCAACTGGAAAAGGAGAGTGCCGGCTTGGGGTTAGGCCAGCTGCAGCAAGCGGCAGGATCAGGTTTGAATGAAGGGAGGGGAAAGGTCACGCCTGCGGTGGCAAGATCGCTGGGTCGAGGGATGCAGGCCCGCCTTGCACACGCTGCCACTTTGTTACGTAGGGGTCTCAAATACATGTGCTTCTATGGAGTAACGGCGGGGAATAGAAAAACTTCGTTATATCTAGGAATTCGTTATAAGCAGGTTTAACTGTATATATCCTCGTGCCGACGCTTTAGGTGATAGTAGAAAATGCTCTAATTATGCCGTCCAATCGACGCGCTAACAATTTCTGGGTCACCATTCGTCGCCGCATACCCAGAGAGCCGCATTAACCCTGGGCTGGTATAACGTAAAACTATTCCAATCTTGTCTTCATTGTGAGAGCAATTATATGGACATTCCAGGCGCATTTCGCCATCGTCGTGATGTTCTCATAAAGTCCAGGGGCAATAACATCGTCCGCATGCCGTATGTGCGGTGAAGAGTGCGAGGGTGAGCAGACGATGGCTTCCAAATCTCGTGTGCTCAAGGGAGGAAAGCGGGGAGGAAGCGCGCCCTCTTCGGGCGCGTGCAAGCACGTATGGTGCCACAGCGCGAGCCCTATCTTGAAAACGATCTGCCATGGAGACAGAGTGAGAGTGCTTATAGCATCGTGCTCGCAGTGTTTTGCCGCTTAATTCGCATTGAAGCAAGAGGCAGCGCAAAGGTCATTCGCTCGCTGCTTCTGCTGCCACGCTTCCTCACTCCAGCGTTTTGACAGCGAGTTTCTACGGTCATCGAGTGAGATGTGTTCGTGTTTGCTTGTGCGCGCATGACACCATGCTGTTAGAATGTTTGCAAGCTTATATGGATGATAAAACTACAGTAAACCCCGCTGTTACGTTCCCGGGTGCTGCGTTTTCCCGGCTGTTACGTCGTTTTCGGCCGGTCCCGGCACAGCTCCCATAGAACCCAATGCATTGGTAACCCCGCTGTTACGTCGCAACTGTGGGACCGTTCCCGCATCATACGTTGCGAACTGCCACACTGCGCGGCCCGAGCGGCCATTTTGACTTTTCATGTCACTTGGCTTGGTTGCTTGACGATGGCATTGGCCGCCCAAAGTGCTGGGGGCGACATTTATTACGTATTTTCGGTTTCCGCCAGCAAAAATATGGCCTTTGATATCCGCTTTTGCTATCTAAAGATGAGGTCTATGACGCGTTGCGGCCCTAAAATTGGTTTTGGCTCATAGATGTTCCGTATAAAGTCCAAGGGCGATAACGCCGTCGCAGCGCGCCGTATGCTTCTTTCGCGCGCGAGACGCAGTCGTCGGCTCCCCTCGCACGCTTTCACTCGCACATACAGCATACGTCGCCGCGCGCCGTATGGTGTATGTGCGAGTGAAAGCGTGCGAGGGAAGCCGCGCGGCCGTATGCTGAATGTGCGAGTGAAAGCGTGCGAGGGGAGCCGACGACCGCGTCACGCACGCGAAAGAAAAGCAGGGAGGAAGCGCGCCTCCTTCCGTTGCGCTCGAGGCACCAGCGAGGGAGGGGGGGGGGGGGGGTTGCGGGCAGCGTTGTTCTCTGGCATCATACTGCGCGGCGGCGCGCGCTCGGTCCCGCGGGCCGTATCTTGAAAGCGATCTGCGTGGGGGCAGATTCTACGCAGTGTAGGTGCGTCGGCGGCTCGTGGCTTTGTGCGTGCTGCGTGTTCTCGGCGCTCAGTTTGGGTTGAAGCGATAGACAACAGCACGAAGGTCACTTCGCTCGCTTCTGCAGCGGCGCTTAACTGCGCGTGTCCGCGCTCATCGAGTGTGATGTGTTCATGTTTGCCTGTGGACGCTGACACCATGTTTGTTAATTAGTTAATAACCGAATGTTTACAAGTTTATACAGACGATAAAACTACTATTCTTACTTTGTATAGCTCATCGCAATCGATACTTCGGCTGTCGGGCGAAACTACTTTTTGTCGCACGTAAGAATTAAAATAATATTGTGTGCAGTTCAACACTACTCCCATTTATCAATTTTTCCTGTTTCCTGGCTCTTGCGTTTCCCGGCTCTTACATTTTTTTTTACGGTCCCGTGAAAACGTAACAGCGGGGTTCTACTGTACTATCCTTACTTCGTATAGCTGTCGACTAATTTGCTATCGCAATCGATGCTTCGCCTTTCGGGCGAAACTGCGACTTTTATTCCAAATCCGCCATTAGCTTTTCACGAAATGTTAAAATGGCTCAGCCCTCGCCCATGTGGGCATAAAGACAGATTGGAATATTTTAATACTGGCCTGGGGAAAGAGACACCCATCCACTGAACCCGCTGCAGCGCGCGCCTCCCTAAAATCTAGTTCGCTCGCAGCGCCCTCAGCTAGAGAGCCGCGCCGCGCGGCCCACTCAACCATAGTCTAGTACACTCTAAATACAGCCTCCCTGGTCATTCAACAGCAGTGACAACAGGCCAAAGTGACCGCGCGCGCCATCCACTTGCCGGATACACCGAAAAGTCATGAGAAACTGGGTGGGAGCGCCGTCGCGCGGTCTGTGCGGAATGAATGGATGCATTCTTTTTTGGGGAACGAATCACCTCGCTGTTCACGGCTACTGCCGAAGGACACACCCGAAGCGGTTCTGGCGCAGCGTGGCGCAGGAATATGCGTTTGTATCAAAATGGCGCAATGGTGCAGGAGTCCCACCCCTGCGCATTTACTGTAATCTAACGCATACTTTTTTCAAATAAAACGGGTCCAAAAATTGTGTGCACGTTAAGATTGAGTTCGACCCAAATCTTCATTACCATATCCCCACTGGCATTTCAATATTGCCGCCTCATACGCACTTCGAGCCCTAGCTGCCGTAGCTTCCTCCGTGTGCTGTAGTATGTGCACTTAGGCATTAGTCTTCCCGTTTTCTGCGTTTGCTCTATCGCATGAAGTGCAGAGTTCATCATGATGCCACATTTAAAAGGAAAGTGATCATGTGTGCAGCAGAGACGGACGGAAATTGGGCCACATCATGGGCGTTCGCAGAACACGAAACTGCATGCGGGACTGGCATAAACAGAAGGAGAAAATTTTCGCCAGCAAAGCATGCAGGGTTTCAGTTGAACTGAAGCAGACATATCCTGCGATGATCTACTTTGGCAATACGATTGCCTTGGCCCTATTTTGAAAGCGATCTGCGACAGGGAGTCCACCGTGTGCTGTGTTTTCGCCATTCCGTTGAAGCGAAAGGCGTGCTGGCACAAAGTCAATTTGCTCGACGCTCCTGCGCGCTTTGTCACTAAAGCATTTTGATGGCGAGTTTCTGCATTCATTGAGAGAGATGTGTTCATGTTTCCTCGCACGTGCGTGACCCCACTGTTAATTAGTAAGCGAATGTTACAAGTTTATACGGCCGATAAAACTACTATCCTTCCTTCTTATAGCTGTGTACTAATTTGCTATCGCAATCGATGCTTTGCATTTTGGGCAAACTGAGATTTCCTTTATTCATCGCAACTTTAGTGCATTCGGAGTAAATCTTTGTTTTTCTAAATGAGAGAAACTTGGATTTCTGTATGAAAGCATGAGGGGTGCGGTACTGTAAAGCACTTTTTTTTTCTCTTTTGGCTACAAAAAACGAGTGCACATTACAATCGAGGGCGTTAGATGCGAGTAAATACGGTAGTTCAAACCGCTATTGTTAATAGCAGTTTGACTGTATCACGGAGATTCTACTGTACAGAGTACGTGATTATGTCTGCTTTGCCTACGTCTTGTTTTTGGCCGTGCCAGACATTTAGTAACGAACAAAAACCTGTGCATTGGTGTCAACAGCATCTACTGAAATGTGATAGTGGCGCATCGCTGCGAGTTCACTGAATGTTCTCGTACTAAAGCCCTCTGATTGCAATAAATAACAATAAAGTAGACTCCTGTAACTTTGCTCTGGCTATTTCAGTTTTTCAGTTATTTCGACTGAATAGCAGACTGAGCAGACTGAAGATCACCCCAATGTACTGCACCAATAACACAAGGTTATTGATAATAACACAAGAAGCTCACCACAGCCACGAGTGACAAAGTCCAACCTTGGAAAATGCGTGTGGCCAATGCACGGGCGTGGTCCTTACACAAATATAGGTGTATATATGACTTTTGACAGAACAGTAAAACCTCGTTCATTCAGATTTCACAAAACCAAAAAAAACAAAAAAACAAAAAAAACAGCCCAAATGGAGCGCTGGATGGCAACAAAACTGAAATACTTCAAACCAGTACGACTAACCCCGCGAGGAACCAGGCAATTTGTTACACTGCAGAGGAAACCACCCACCGCAGTCGAACATTGTTAAAATGAATCACACACAACATGGCATTGCCTTCCACCATTCATTACAAGCACACACACTATTACCGTATTTACTCGCAAAGATGCACTCGCATAGAACGCACCCCCAACTTTAGTCGTCAAAATTGTTTTTTTGTTTCTCCCGCGTAATAAACGCACCCTGAACTTGCTGCTGTGAAGTAGAGAGACATGGTAAGATTCCGCGTCCGATATGGTGTCCAGAGGGTACGATTGTAGATAGGACACCGCATCAGAGGCCGAATCGTACCTTGTGTCTCCTACCTTTATTGCGATAGCAGTCATATTGATACTCCAGGCGCATTTTTTTTGCGCGTCGGCACCGGCGATCGCGGCTCTATCTCCTGCGTTCGAGGGAGGAAAGCGCGCGGAGGAACACGCCGTATTTGGTCACGTGCATGGTTTTATTCTATAGGCAGGAGCGAGGGAGCGGCGCAGCAACCGCGCAATGCATGGCCGCGCACCTCCTATTTTGAAAGCGATCTTCGTCGGGGGCGTGAGTCTAGTGCGACGGCAGCTTATACTTTTGTGCGTGCTCCGTTTATTCCACTTAGTTTGTGTTGAAACGATTACACAGCACGAAGGTCACTTCGCTCGCTGTTGCTGCCGCGCTTCCTCACACAAGAGTTTGGACGCGAGTCTCAGCAGTCATCGAGGGTGCTTTGTTCAGTTTGCTTGTATGTGCGATACCATGCTGGTGTCAGTTTATACGGCTGATAAAGCTACTATCCTTACTTTGTACAGCTGTCTACGCATTTGCTGTCGTAATCTATGGTTCACCTTTCGGGCAAAACTGCCACTTTTTAGAGGTGGCAGTGGAAAAAATATTGCTCAAAAGTTTACCCCCGTATTATAAACCACTCCCCAACTTTGCCAAAGAAAGTCTGTTCATTATCCAAGTAATATGGTAGCTGAAAAAAAATTAAAACTTCCCCACAGAAGACACATACCATATTTACTCGATATAACGCGCACCCGTTTTCTGTGACCCTCGAAGTACCGCGCACCTCATGCTTTCATACAGAAATACAATTTTTACTCCCTGTGCACTAAAGTTGCAATTAAAAAAAGTCGCAGTTTTGCCCCGAAAGGTGACCCTCTATTGCGATGGCAAATGGTAAACGATTACGACGTAAGAATAGCAGTTTAATCGCCGTATAACTTGCAAACCTTGGCTTACTAAATAAATTACCAACCACAAGTAATTCGCGCACAGCACACATGAACACTTCTCCTCGCTCGTTGCCTAGGAACTCCGCTGACAAACGCGAGTGACGACGCGCGGCGACGAATTGACCTTCGTGCTATCATGGCGACCCGGCGAAACAGCGCACGGCAGACTCTCACATCGCAGAATCGCTTTCAAGATAGGGCCAAGGCATCGCATGGCCGAAGGATCGTCGCAGATACGTCTTGCTTCGGTGCACTGAAACCCTTCCCGCATTGCTTTGCTGCGAAAATACTCTCCTTTTGCGCCAGTCTCCCACAGCCAGTTTCGGATTCTCCGAATGCCCGTGATGCAGACCGATTCCCGTCCGTCTCCGCACACATGCTCACTTTCTTTTTAAATGCGGCATCATGATGAACTCAGCACTTTATGGTGATAGAGCAGACACGGAAAACGGGAAGACAGACGGTAGACCAGGGGTTCTCAGGTACGTTCATCCCAGGGAACCCTGCTAAGCTCCATAAAGTGCCAAGGAACCCCCCCCCCCCCCCCTGATTTAACCGAATTATCGAGGGTATCAAGAAAACAAACAAATGCTGCACTACGTCAACACGCTTTTATTACTCAATGAATCGTCAAATCTTGTTTCTATTTAGCACAAGACCAGTGCGGAAGCTGAAATTCTCTTCATCTCATGACTGATTAGCGCTAGCAGCGGCGAAGGCCACGCGACATCCTTCGCGGCGCGCCTTTTCATCTGAGACGCGCTTTGCACCAACGGGCGCACATCCCGATTATTTTTTCGCCACTCAGCTGCTCGCCAACAAATTGTCCGTCCATCGCGATGTAGCCGGTGCTTTTTTATCTTCAACAGCTTTGCACTGAGTAAAAGCGAAACTACTGCTTGCCGCAACCGCTGTCGACGAAACCGCGGCCGCTATCGACGCGATCATGGACGGCGACCTTTCGGTTCAGAAGGCAGGCGGCTGACAGACGCACCAAGTCAAAACGAAGCTACCTTTCGCAGCAAGAAGTGCGGACGAAACTGCGGTCGCTATCGACGCTGCCATGGGAGGCGACTACGCAGTAGTGAAGGCACGCAGCCGACGCGCGCATCGAGTGAAAATGAAACTATTTGCCGCAACCGCTGCGGACGAAACTGCAGTGGTTATCGACGCGATCAGAGATAGCGACTACGCACTTACGGAGGCACGCGACTAGCCGCGAACGCGGTTACGCGTGGCAATAAACGCAAGAATAGAGGCTTTAAAGGCACAATTAGGCACAAAGCGCTTCGGCGTTGCTGTCAGTCACTTGCCGCGTACGATTGCCGCTGCGGACCACGGTGCAAGCTGAGGACCACGACGATGCGGACTGCGCCGCTTCGTTTCGGTTGGACGCTACGCCGTTCTTGCTCTTCTGCGGCGCTGCTCCGCGTTTTTTTTTTTTTTTTTTTAATTTTTTCTCCAACGTATAGGTCAGTGCGCACGCTATCGGCACCTACCCTATCTACAAATAGGAGAAAGGCGCATGGTGGTAAGTTACGGCCTCCGAGATTTCAAGTGCGAAAGCTTAGGCGCGCTGCCCGTTCTCAGAGGTTGGGTGGCTACAAGCTGCTTGCGTATTTATTGCGCAGTTCGCGCGTTGCTGTTACGCACTGTGATGTGCTTTTTGACACTCGGGCATGAGTAATGGCGGTTCTTTGGATCAAGCGCACCTCATGTTCGCCGTTTTAGACACTTGTCGAGCCCACTTTGAGAACCCATGCGGTAGTAGACTAATGCGTAAACACTGCAGCACATGGAGGAAGCTACGGCAGCTACTGGCTAGAGTGTAGATAGACTCGAAGCGCATGCGAGGTGGCCATTTTGAAATGCAGAGGGCTATATGGTAACGCTGATTTAGGGTCAGACTTGATTCTAATGCGCACGCAATTTTGGACTTGTTTTATCCGAAAAAAGTATGCAATAGTTCGAGTAAATACGGTAAGGCTTCCAACATGCCAGCAAGGAGCTCTGGTGATTTTGACCACCAGATGGTGGCTCGTGCCAATATGTGGCAGGGGAACAGCAACAATAATAAGTTCCATACACATCCTTCGCACTGTCATGCGAGAGTGCCATCAGTGTGACCACACGGGATCGCCCTGCTGGCTGCGGTCTAACTAAGAAAAGCCGTAAGCCACATTGTTTTGTACGCATCAGATGCACACATGTTCAGAATGTGCCATGGAGGAAGGCTTTCCTTTCGTACACACATTTCCAGTTGCTCAGTAACATCGGCCCTCAGTCAAGTCCACTTGTGTAATCTCGCACTTCCTCACCAGTGAGGTCTACAGGCATAGAGTTTGTCACTACGTATACAGTCTACGCTCGTTACAAACGAACCCGAGTATAACAGACTTTCGGATATAACGGACCATATTTCAACCTTAGCTTGCTTACCTATTTTATCATTGCAACAAAGTTCGCTTTTATAGGACCGCGCTACAACGGACTATCGGCTAGAAGCAACGAAGTTAGCGGTAATTTTTTTCAAAATCAGGTTATAAAACATACTTTTGCTGTGTTGCTTGACCACGCCGGCGTCTGCGTGCTTAAGCCACAGCAACTTTAAATTGCGGCTGGCAGCATTGGCAGCCTCTGGCCAAGCCCAACCTCTAGCCAAGCTAGTTTGAGGGCATGTTGATGATGCGTTGGGTGTTATCACTTGTTGACGCCATTTTGTCGTCATGTTCTCGTGCTAGTCGGTTGTGCCAGACTGCGAGTGACGAGATAATAATAATAATAATAAGGCTGCCTACCGTACATGCCTTGTCGAACGCCTGCTCTTAGACATGCAATATAATTGGGAATCAAAAATAGACGTCAGATTCCCAGTCAAAGTTTTGGCGAGCATTTGGAAACAGCTGAAACTGATGCCATCAACAACTGCTTCAGGAAGACAGGTTTTCAGAGAAATAATGAGACTGCCTGCAAAGAGTCATCTATCCTAGATGATGAACCATCGACCCATCAGTGTGGTCAGGGAGGCATTCTCTCTTCTCCGACTTTGTCACATTTCAGAACGTTGTTGTCAACAACGAGCAACTGACGGACGAGGAGGTGAGAGCCACGATCGAAGGCCGTTCTGAGCTGTCATTGCCCACAACGACAGTGAGCAAGCAAATTAGCCACATGCCGTCAGGCTGACTTCACAGCAATGATTGAAGCAGCAGCAAGACTCCGTTCAAGTGCTGCTGCAGCTGACTGAAATGCGGTGCCAAGTGGCTGAATCCTCCCTCAAGGGCTTGCCAATCTCTCAGCACAAAGTTCCTTTCGAGCCAAATGCGAAGAAAAAGGTTTGTTTTTTACTTTGGACTTCCGTCATTCACTCTTTGCAATAACATTGTAAGACATTGCGACCAAAGTTTCGGAAGTGAGGCGTTCCGGTGCTCCAACCCCATGTCCTGGTGTGTTGATGTTGCCAATGCGCTGACCCCTGACGCAGGTCCCTTTCAAAAGAGGGTGCAAGCGGCGTGCAATGCGCAGTTTGCTACGCCGGCCCCTCCTCCTCTCCCCTGGAGCCATGCGTGGCGGAAACGTTTTCCTACCTCAACGTGGGAGACTGAGCGCAGGTCCGGACGACCCCAAAAATGCGCCTGGAGTGTCCAGGTAATTGCTATCGCAATAAAAGTAGGACCCACACGGTACAATTTGGCATCCGATACAACTGTACCCGCCGGACGCCATATCGGACACCAAACCATGCCGTGTGTCTCCTACTTCACGGCAGCAAGTTAAGGGTGCAATCATAGTGATGAGGAACAGAAACGGGGGAAAAAACACTTCTTGATTGGAAAAGTGGTGGGCGCAGTCATTATGCAAGTAAATACGGTATTACGCAAAAACACTTTTTATTCAATGAGTAGTACATATGCTTGGCTGTGCCATTATATGAAATGTATAAAGTGCTAGCAGGCTCTTAAAATTGGTGAACAGACGATAAGGCCTGTTCTCGCTTTGCGACAACTTGTTGTCTGGTTTTGTTTGTCAGCGCTTGCTTATGCAGTGGAGGTCAGTAAACCTTATTGAAGCATGTAATACAGGCGAATGAAAACATTCTATGTTGATTTTATTTTAAGGGAACCTTATCTGTGCAGCCATGACCATGCCTTAGGGCAAGCCACACTCCATACAAGGCCTCAGACACCCATATCCAAGGCAGCACAATGGCAGCACAATGCCAGCTAGCAAACTCGCATCGACAGTGGTGCCAGATTTCTCTCTAGGTAATATTGCGAGAAACTGTTCCACAGGTATGAACGTACTGCTGGCGAGTTTCCTGTGACGACTTGTTGCCAGTCACTACCGTATTTACACGATTGTAGGTCGGCCCATTTTTTCAAATTTGGCAATCCAATGTTGGGGGGTCGACTTAGAATCGAAACCGAACCGTGCACCTACGTTTCCATGGTTACGGTAGAAGCGTAGCGTATTAATTTACCGTATTGCATACATTTTGATTGCGCGCACCACGAGCGCACGGCTCTTGTGGGAGCATCGATCATGGAAGAGCCGCCGTTTGGGGGGTACTGGTAGTTGGAGGAAGATCCGTCGTTAGGGGGGTATGGTAGTTGGCGGATGAGCCGTCGTTTGGGGGGTAATAGTAGTTGGCGGAAGAGCTTTTCTTTGAGATACGATTGTTTTCGACGGCCACGCGCATCTGTCCCTTCTGCTGTTGTGCTGAATCGGCGCGCCTGTCATGAGTGCCAAGAACTTTCGGCACTCGTTCACAGCAGCGTTCAAACGGGCTGCTATCCTCCATGCCGAGGAAACTAACAACTGCACAGCAGGACGCAAGTTTGGAGTCGGTGAACGTGTGGTGCGGCAGTGGCGGCTTCAGCGCGAGAAAATTTGGCCTCCCTGGTTACTGTGTGCAGGTGGGTCCTCTCTGCGTGGGCGGCTGTACCTCGCGATGTCGTGGTGCAGTCATTCGCGAAGTGTGGACTTGCACTTGATGACGACGTGCTGTGGGACCGCAGCTATGACGGCAGCAGTGCCAGTGAGGTCGACTCTAGTGACGATGAGTAGTCTTAGCAACCCCGTCAATAAATTTCCCTTGTGTGAATGCACTCGCGTGGTTTTTCTCCCCCCCCCCCCCCCCCCGCCTTTTTTTTGAGAGATGCAATTTTGGGGGGGTCGACCTACATTCGAGTCGACTTACAATCGTGTAAATACGGTACGCCTGCCATTGGCAAGTTTTTGTCTCAGCCGTACAGCCTAAGCTGCTAGGCCTAACTAGTGCCACTTGCATGGCCGTCAGCAGCCATAGATTGCTGTGGTTTGGTGCTGTGTCAACGTGATGGCTACTTCATTTACAGCTGCCATGTTTCCAGCATTGAGCAAACCGTGGCACATTACGCAGCATCAAAAATTTTGGTTGTCGTTATAAATTGGTTCCGCCTTATATTTGTGATTGTGATTTTCGCATACTTTAAACAACTGGAATTTTCACTTTCTTTTAACACCTTGGTTCTGCCACAATAAAGACCAAAAACGCGCAGGACTGTAAAGTGAGGCTTGCTAAAAATGGGTGTTTAGAGCCACGTGCAAATAAACTTGCTACACTATAACTGATGCAGTGTCGGATCCTGCATTTTTGGCTTTTATAGCAGTAGAGTGCTCCATACAAACACAGCATGGTCAACCAAATTATATATCTCGTTGGTTAAGTCTGAATTCGCAATACAGCCGAATCTTGATAATTCGAAATCGAAGGGGCCCGAAAATTTGTTCGAATTAAAAGAAGGTCTTATTTTTGTAGTATTTGTGCACCATAGCACAATGTACGAACGATGCGAGTCGTGAAATGCGGCGCGCAAGCACAAAGCTAGCGAGGGCCACGAAACTGCCTCCGCCGGCCAACGCTTGCTTCCCGATAAAGGCAGAAAACGAAACTACAGGGAGCGTGCGGCACTGGCACGGCGACGTGCGTGCAAGCACGTGGAGACCGTCGAAGGTGAGGAGGAGGGCAGCAGAGAAGCGGATTTGGCCTTGGCAACGCCGTCGCTTTGGTGGCTCCCCTCACCCTTCCTCGTAGCTCCCCCCCTTTGACCGTCTTCGTGCGCGCCCCCGCCGTGCATGCGCCGCTGTTCCCACCGGCCTGCACCAGCTTAACCAGCTCCCTGAAGTTTCAGGTTCTGCCGATGTCGGGAAGTTGGCCGGACTGGTCCTCCGCTGCTGCTTCCCTCTGCGCTGCAGCCGCAGCGTTGGCTGAGACGTCGGCACATACACGTGTTCCGGTGCGACGATAAACGGCGACCTTGCCATTTGAGACTGAAATTTCCGCCGCATTTTTTTCATTTTCCTTTTGCGGCGCGTGGCGTTGAGGTGTCTTTTCTAAGCTTTTGCTCTATGGCGGTGTCGGAGAAATGACGGTCGGAGGCACCACCTCGTGATTTGGCGCGCTGCTGAGGGCATTGTCGGTGTGCCGTATGTTCGAATTAGACAGTTTTAGTTTGGCGTTAGCGTAATAGCGGGGTTACAGGAAATAGCGTTACCGTTCCACAAACGAACTTTGCAGAGAGAGAGTTTTAGTATAGCGTGATAGCGTAGTTTACATGCGGGACGCTATTCCATTACACTTTAAATTTCGCATATAGGGCACCTAATTCTATGTGTGTGTGTCCGGAAAGTGTGATAGGCAGCGCAATGGAAGCCAGGAGCGTGTTGTATTTTTACTTCACATGTCCGTCGATCTGCAACGAAACAGACAAGCAGTACAAGCTGTCTACCATAGCCTCCAAAATCCTCCCATCTCAGAGGCCATATGCCGTCGTCGCGCCTATCTCCTGACTTTATCGACAGGTGGCGCTCACATCTCGTAGAAATTAGAGTTACTGTATATGCTCCCTACGGGAGAGTTGCGCGTAGGTCCGCCATCTTGCCTGGCAAGCAACCAAACCTATGTGGTGAAGCCGAACTCCGTTTTTGCAGGCGACATGCCTACCCTGTCGTCGGTCGACCATGGGCGCTTTTCCATCGCGTGTGGACCGCTTTTCCGTCTAATCGCAAACAAAGCGCATGGAAACAGCTCACAAGATAAAATAGTCAAGAAGAAAAAAGCCACTGCTGATTTTTAACGCGCGGCGTGAGATGGAGCGCGAATAATATTAGTTGTTTTTTGGACTTGTGCGTTTACCTGTGCACCTTCTCGGAACTTTCCGCTTTCCGAGCTATTGGTGCAGTTGGGAGCAGAGCACCCGGTCATTAGAGAGGTTTAGCTTGTCCGGTTATCGGGTAAACGCAGGCGGACCGAGCGTTGGGGCCTGTTGGCGGAACCGTAAACGTGAGCGGCCTGTATGGTGCTGCCATCTGGTGGCGCAGAGCGCAAACAGACAAAACAGCTAATACGGTAGTAACCAAGTGTATTTTACTTCGCTGCTGGCGTAAGTTTTCGGCAGCAACACGATTACGCCACTGCCGAAAATTTACACCAGCAGCGAAGTAGAAATCACTTGGTTACTGCAATATTAGCTGTTTTTGTCTGATTACGGTGGAATTTCGATGGAACTACGATTGAACACCTGTGTGGTGAGATCTGCTGCGCATGTTGTGTTGTTCCGCAGCTGACACGCACGTAACAGCGAACGCCAAGATCGACCAGATTCGCTTTGAACTTGGCTAGCGTTAACTTGCGTCAATCCAGTTCGCTGCAGCGGCGGCGTCGGAAATACAAGAAACTGGCCGGAGCATCAGTTTCTCCTCAGTGCACGGTTGCTTGGAACCCACGTGATGGCGTTCGGCCAATGGAGGCACGATCGGCGTTCATAAATCAGACGCGCAACTCTGCTACCTTTGGTAGCATATACAGTAACTCTAGTAGAAATTTTCTTTCGTTAGGCTTAGGCGCGTTCAAAGGAGAAGCGATCTCGTAAACTCCGCTAAATTATCCATAAAAACATGTTGTCGATCCTGCCTGAAGGTAAGCGAAAGCCATTTACGCAGTGATTTCCTGCCAACGAAGTCAATTATTCAACAGCGACTCCAAATTCAGTTTGAAGCGGGCGGCCGGACCACCGCCATGTTTACGTACACTACGTAAACACGCTATCACGGTAACGTTAACTCTGAGAAATAGCGTGCGCACGGTAAACGGTATGGGTCGTTTAGCGTTCTGCGCATGCGCATTTCGATCCAGCTATTCCAGTACGCCCGCTATTCCGGTAACCACGCTAAACTAAAACTGTCTATTAACCGTCGCAAATGCTTTCGCGTTCGAATTACTGGGCGTTTTTGCCCATAGGAATACACATAACTTTGACGGGAGCACAGCGTCAGTTCGAATTAAGCGTGTTCGAATCAACGATACGACTGTATTTAGGTTTAACTGTACTGCAGTTCATTGGCATAAAAGGCCGACCAGCTATTGCAACACAACGATGCAATAGCTAGCATGCTGGAGTCAGCAACACAAAAGTGTGCATAGATATTACTTCATTTCATGGCAAACAGTGCACAGTAGACTCTCGCTAATTCGATCCCCATACATTTCTGTGGGCCAAAACTTTCATTATCCGAAAATGGGCCCTTACCGGACAATTCAAATTTCAATGGTCCCCATAGTGACCCCAGTAGCTTTGGCACTGATAGAGGACAGTGAATGAACTCACTACCCATAAACAGGAAAGGTTGATTTTCAGCCTGCCTGTGGAAGAGTCTCATGCGACAATGAATGATAAAGCATTTACACAATTCTAATGCACAGCTTATTTTCCCAAGAAACGGGCATGAAAATTGCCTGCGCACTGCAATTTCATATGAACACACATTTAGTACGACATTGGCAACAGCCTACAGTCACTGGCATGGCAAGTAGCGCAGGCCAGCGACAAGCACAAGGATGACGCACTACTTTCATGACAAAACCTCATCAAATGAATTTATGCAGTAGAAACACAGTAGCGTCACATGTTTTCACTGAGTCTTGTCTTGAACACATTGCAGGACACATTGGTGAAGCGGCTAGTCACAGTGGGACATTCACGAAATGAGGCACAGAGGGTGAGGAAGAGCTGTCCGAGAGTGACGTCGGTGGACATTAAGAATAAACAGATGTCCACACTGCGAAGGTAAATCCTGTAGGTCATCTTTATCCGACTGCCAGAATCAACAGCGTGCAGCATTTTTTCTTGGTGTAGAATTGGGTGTGCATTAGATTTGGGTGCTCTTGTCTTCTACACCGAACACATAAGAATTGGGCAACTGCTGCCACATAAACCAGCAGTCAACTTTTCTCTTGCCTCTTGTTTTAATTTCACCCACCTGAACATTTCCATTGTTGCTGTCAGACACTGTGCTCCACTGTACCTTGTCGATGCGCACGCTGGTGCTGCCGACAGGTGGCCTCGGTGACTGGCTGCTGCTGGCTCAGCTGTGGTGTCGGGCTCTTGCTGCCCTTATCCTTGTCGTCCTCCTCAAATGCCGGCAGCAGGTCCTCTCGCCGTGGAAGCGGTAGCAGTTGATCACTATCTGGCGCAGGGCGTGCGTCCACGACACCTGCTGGGGGGACACACACCCCCCGTCAAGGAGAATGTTTTTTTTAATCCTAATATGCAGCATGTCCCAGCTAAGGTTATCCGAGGATTCGAAAAAAAAAAAGTTGCAGCTTCGCCCGAAAGACAAATCATCGATTGCGATAGCTGTGCAAATATTCGAAAACTTCGAATATTATCGAATGTATCGCTGGCTGTGTGGGAGCAAACATGGTTTTAGCATTTGTTTCTATCTAACCTAAGATAATGGGGTGATGTGCTTAATTTTACAATTTCGTGCTGCTCGCAAAATTTCGTCCGTAAAGCATACTACTACTCAGCCACTAAAAATCTATACTTTGCAGGAAAGCTAGCTCTCAGTAGCAAAGGACACGGCGATTGCACACTTCCCCCCCCCCCCCTCTTTTTTCAGCGCCATCCCCGATTCTGAGCCTATTGCTTGACAGCAAGTGCGATGAGTGATGACTGGCACAGGGTCAAATGCCTCCGAGTTTACGGGTATTTGATGTGGTATAATAAGGCACAGGCTCGCAAGGGCAGCTAGTGCGAATTACTAAATTTTCCAAGTTAACATGAGCCAAACCACAATGTTTGAGTATAACAGCTTACTAGTCTAGTTTTTAACAATTACAATGTAATTGCAACGCTGCAACATAACAAATTAATTCAACTTGCTCATAAATACATATGCATATCAATCATTATTCCATATTTGATTCGAAATTCGAAGCTAGGTATTCATATTCAACTTGTATTAGAAAATTTCTATATTCGCACACCCCTACAAATTATGGAGAGCCATACGAAGTAGGGATAGTAGCTTTATTGGCCGTATAACATTGTAAACATAGGCATATGTTATATCGTCAGTTAAGGATTGCCTTGAGTGCAACGCCGCTCCCAACAATGTAAGTGTACTGCGCCTTTCCATCTGTTGAAAACGTCAGTCTACGTTTGGCCAGGAAGTTCTCCCCCCATCCAAGGAAGTTCTCTTTTCTGTGGTGCTCCGCGCCGTCGGCCGTTCGCCGCCGCCCCGTCGAGGCAACTACAACTTATGAAATAAAACAACTGGCGATGAGATGAAACTTCTTCTGCAACTATACTGCTACTACTGCAAGCACGGACGATGCAAAATTGCGCCCTGCTGCTGCTTCGCCGGCTACTTCTACTGCTCCTTGGTCCGGCGTTACGACCATGGTGTTCGCGCCGCCGCCTTTCCTTGCTTTGCCCAGTACACCTCCAGTACCCTGGCAAGTGTGGAAGCGCTCGTTCCAGAGGTTTCTACTGGCGGCGGGAGGCGAGGCGTTATTGGACGACAGGAAAAAGGCCATTTTGCTGTCGAACTTGAGCTTCGAGGGCCAACACCTTTTTTACAACTTAACGTAGCAAGCGGAATCCCCACAATACAGATCCAGGACAAGGTTCATAGCAACTATGAAGGAAAACATTAAAGGGTTTTTTAAGGACTTTCAAGGCCCTAACAATTTTCCAGGGCTTACTTGTTTATTGCAGGTTTCATTGCATTGTTTTCTGCAGGTTTCAACATCCATTTTGCCAGCTTGCTTAAACTAAATCATTTCATAATCTAAACGTATTGCACACGCACACACACACACACACACACAAAAGAGGCCCATTCTAAAATGGCATTTGAAGTGGTATAATAAGGCACAGGCTGGCCGAATAAAATTGTAAACATAGTGGCAATTACTAAATTTTCCAAGTTACCGTATTTTTCGAATCTAGGCCGATAGTTTTTTTTCAAATAATCACATACGAAACTCTAGGGTCGGCTTAGATTCGAGGATTTTAAAAAAACGCGCCAGTTTTTAACTGAAACTGATAAATATGGTGCATAGTTAGCGCCATCTAGAAAGTCAGTATCGCAGCCGCTACTAGCCGCGCCAGTAGCCACCTGAAGTACACGAGCGACGTCGCCATTTTGACCTGCGTCGTATCGTAGTATTGGTATGGTGCAGCATCGGCACGCTTGGGCGTTATCGTAATGACACCAAATGGGCGATGCCACTATTACGGTGGCTAGAGGGGGGGTGGGAGCAACGCAGCCGTCGGAGAGCGGGGCGCGTGTTGCAGTGATTCATGATGCCGAGTGTGGCGCGCGTCGACACTAAGATGCCTCCGCTGTAGCTTGGCTGCTGCCGGAGCTAGCGAGTGCGCTCGGTTTGCATGGTTCTATTCGGTTCTTTTAGCTCCACGGCTCATTTCTGTTTGCATTCACGCTGTGCAGTTGTACCTCCTTGTGGTGACAATAGTTTTACACGTTGCCATGCCGTAAGAAGCCATGGCAAGACGCATGAAACGACAGACGCACTGTTTTGCGCCGGGCTGCACAACAGGCTATGTTTCTGCTAGAAATTAAAGCACAAGAAAAAAAACATCCCTTTTCTCGGTTCCTGATGACGATGAGGAACTTAAAGCGTGGCAGCGGCTCGGGCCCCATGCATATAAGGCTTTAAACAGGACTTGGAAGATATGCAAGCTGAACTTCGAACCCCAGTTGAATCATCTACAGGGTGTCCCAACTATCATGCAACAAGATTTAAAAATATCCTAATGCCGCATAGCTGGACAGAACCAAGGCAATGTTGTTTGCCGTCGCTTGTAGATGCTCCAATTATTTTTTCATTCCGCTTAATTACATAATTAGTCTTAATTATTCAATTTCTTGAATATTACAATTAGATGAAAAGGGTCGATGTGAAAATTGTAGAACAACTTGATAAACTACCCATACAACTTTCTTTTGCTCAATACGTGCATAAAAGTGTTTTTCCGAGCATGAAAGAAGCCAGCGAATACACGCAAAGTGCCTCGAGCGGCCAGTCGCGCGCAATTTTGCATGTATTCGCGGGCTTCTTTCACGCTTGGAAAAACACTTTTATGTAGCACGTATTGAGCTACAGAAAGCTGTATCGGTAGTTTTTCAAGTTAATCTACAAGTTCACATTGACACTTCTCATCTAATTATAATATTTGAGAAGTTGATTAATTAATGAAGACTAATTAGTAATTAGGGGGAATGCAAAAGTAATCTGAGTATCTACAAGTGATGGCAAACAACATTGCCTTGTTTCTGTACAGCTACGGGCATTTGCATATTTTTAAATCTTGTTGCATCATAGTTGGGACACCCTGTATAATGGATCATATAATAAGTACTGTATGTCGTCCTTTTGAGTATTCTTCATGTCCCCGCCGTTCTAGTTCATCAGCGAATAAAATAAGTTTTTTATTTAACTCCTATGTGGAATGATTTCTAAAGCATCAATATATTGGTATTAACCAATTTGACGAGCATGCAGTGCGTCGCAGTAATATGACCTAAGGAGCTCTTCACTGCGAGCCTAAAAATAAGTGCAGCTTTTTTTACCCACACCACTAGCATAATCTTTTTTCGCATTAGCTGAAATAATTCTTTTTTTCACTCCCGACGATTTGGGAAAGCACGTAGAACGCATGCGACCGAGACGAGCGAAAAATATTTGTGCCGGCCGTGACGTGCCCGAATCTAATGCATTTTAACACTTAACCGCTCATCAGAGGATAGCTGCTATTCATTTATTGTCTCCTCTACTAACAAGGCACGATATGCATTAGCTTAACGCTAGTTATGTCAAATATGCGACCGCTAATTGAGAACAGAAACGCCCGCTTCGAAACCCGCGGCACTAACGGCCATCCTTCCGCGCCCGGGGAGCGATCTTGCTGTCGACTGTAGCGCCGCCGCTGCTGTCATGATTGCTTGCAACACTCCGCCGCCACCATTGCTCTCACCTCCCCCTTCTAGACACCGTACCCCTATAGTGCCGCTTTCTAAACGAATACTGTATTTACTTGAATCTAACGCGCACTTTCAACACGACCCTAAATCTGCGTTGGCATTTCAAAATGGCCGCCTCGCACGCGCGTCGTGCCTAGCTACCGTAGCATGCGGAAGCTTCCTCCGAGTGCTGCAGTACACGTGCTTAAGCAATAGTCTACCGTCTGTCTTCACGTTCTCAGCGTCTGCTCTATCTATCAGCATGAAGTACCGAGTTCATCATGATGCCGCATTTAAAAGGAAAGTGATCATCTGTGCGGAGACGGACGGAAATCGGGCCGCATCACGGGCGTTCGGAGAATCCGAAACTTGCGAGCGTGACTGGCGCAAACAGAAGGAGAGGATTTTCGCCAGCAAAGCAATGCGGAACGGTTTCAGTGGACCGAAGCAGGACGTAATCTGCGACGATCCACTCCGGCGATACGATCAGGCTTGGCCCTATCTTGAAAGCAATCTGCGACGGGTAAAGTCCGCCGCGCCAGTAGCGCACCCAGGATCTCGGCCAGGGGGTGTTGACAGTTTGCCAATACCATCTAAACAGCACTAATTTCGATTTCTTCACGGGAAATTGTCAATAAAGTGCGCTTTTTGCGAGTGTGCAGACGATTGCCCGTCTTACATCTTAGTTGCAGCACTCAAATGCGTAAGGAAAGAAAATGGGTTAAACAAAAGGGGGGGGGGGGGGTTAAGTCGGCCTCAGGGGGGGGTTACAACCCCCGAATCCCCCCCCGTCGGTGCGCCACTGCGCCGCGCGCCGTGTTTTCGCCATGTTGAAGCGAGAGGCATGCTAGCACGAAGGCGCGCTTCGTTTCCAGCGTTTTGACAGTTCGTTTCCGCGGTCAACGAGAGAAATGTGTTTTCATTGCTTGAGCGCGCGTGACGCCGTGCTTGTTAATAGCGGTCTACTAATTTGCTACCGCATTCGATGCATCGCCTTTCGGGCGAAACTGCGACTTTTTTTTTATTCATCGCAACATCAGTGCATCGGGAGGAAATGTATTTTTGCAAATGACAGAAAGTTGTATTTCAGTTTTAAAGCATGAGGTGCGCGGTACTGGTAAAGGACTTTTTCCTCACGGAAAACGGGTGCGCGTTACAATCAGGAAGCGTGAGAATCGAGTAAATACGGAAGTTGTGCTAGCTGCAGAGGCATCGTCAAACGTTCAAGCCGGGCGGAACTTCGGCATCGGTCTGTCGTTGGAGGGGGCCACGGAGATGGTTTTTGCGTGCGCCGCAACGTGTGCTTCTTCCAAAAATGCAGCATCTCTAATGCGCTGGATGGTACTGAATATGGCGCACTGTTTGAAGATGTCAGCAGTAAGGAAGATAGCGACGAGGCTAGCAGCGATGGTGACATAGAATGAGCTCGGCATGTTCAAATTTAATAAATGCTGTTTCATTTTGCGAATGCTGTCCTCGCTTTTTTGTTCGGCCAACATTCGCGGTAAGTTTTTTTCTTTTTTTTTCGGACTTCGAACTTTTTGGGGGTCGGCTTAGAATCGGAGTCGGCCTAGATTCGGGTAAATACGGTAACATGAGTTAATGTAAGGGTTTTATGTAATGTAAGGCCCGTCCAAGTTACCAGCATGTCAACTCACCGCACGCCGTTTGCCATTCGCGGGCCGCCGTTTGACGGCGGTCTTGTTTGTGAACGGCAAGATTTCCTTGCCGTAGATTTCCTTGCCATAGAGAGCATGGGACCGAGACCCATTTGTGCGTCAGCCTTACAGCGAAGTGGCCAATCAGCGACTAAGGAGTGGTCATTTTAGCGCCACCGGCAGCCTCACCGCTGCTGATCACTCAACGGCGCCGATATCGTCGCTAGGCCTTCTCTGGTTCACTTAAAAGCTAAAGCGGACGGTGCTTCGGAATGTATAACTGACATTCACAAGCTGCAATATTTTCTTACCTTTGTTGACACTCTTCGCAATAATTGTACACGTGGAAGAATAAAAGTTGTCGCAGTTTCACCTGAAAGGCGAAGCATCAATTGCGATAGCAAATTTGTATAGAGCTATACGAAGTAATGATAGTAGCTTTATCAGCTGTATAAACTTGGACATGCAGCAGCACCGGCAACATGCAGAACTGTTGTCGACGCCGTCGGCGTTTTGCCCGCGTTCACACAAAATGCGTGCGGCGTTGGTGGCTGTTGCCGGAGCCTCTGATATAACTAGGCACTTGGTGCTGCAGCTAAACGTCGCCTCCTTTCCCTCCCCCTCCCCCCCATGGTCTTTTGTGCGTCGGAAGAAGGCGCGTTTGTTCTACATATATGGTGATTGTAAAGGAGGAAAGAGACGCCTACTTCTGCAGCCCTTAAGGGAGCACGGCGCAGAACGCGCGTTTGTTTTCCACCGTGGGTTCACTCCCCATGAAAGAGCGCGTCCCTCGCGCCCTTTCCCTCGCACATACAGCGTTCGGCGGCGCCCGGCGACGATTTCATCTCCATTGACGTCATACGGAACCTCACGGCGACGGCAGAAATCTGCTTTGGAGTGTCTATATAATTGCTATCGCAATAAAATACGCTGATATTAGCGGCGCGTCAGCTGCAATGTGAGCACAGCCAAGCCAGTCATCTGCCGTCGGTAGCCGTGCACTGCAGCTGAGTTCGACAAGTATCGGAGCTCTCATTCGTGTTTAGCGTTTCACAGTAGATATAGTTTTTCATAAAATGTAGAATTTATGCATCACTTTATCTAGTGGAAATTATTTTGCTTGGAACAGAAGCTGCAGCCAATGTTTGCGTCGCCGGTGGTGGAGACGCGCAGCTTCGCAGTCGTCGATTGGGCTGTCGATCGTGCTGCGGGTGGTGTGCTGGCCGAACTGCCATCTACTTTGGACACCTCTCGCGCGGCAGACGTACAGCACTAGAGGCCGTTCGCTGTCGGTATGTTTGCCACTAGCGTGGACATGCCTTAACTGGAAGTGGACAGTGTTTTGAAAAGCGCGTTGGCGATGACGTATGTCACGTGACATTTGGAGGAGCACTCTGCAAGGAGGAGAGATCAACCACCTGACGAACGAAGAGTAGCGAAGGAGCAAATACTTTCACCAGGACAGTATTTTGATTGTAAGTAGTCTATATAAACATAAGTTATCCGAAAAAGCATTTTTAGAATTCATAAGTAATCGTGAGAACTTTTTTTTTCTACATACACTAATACCACAACTAATTACTCCTCAAGAGCTAGGAACTTTATTAAGGTAAAAACCAGAACAAATTACGGCAATCAGCTTTTACAGTGGCAGATACCTAATTTACTTAATGATGAGCATGCTTTATTTAATATTATGCAAGATTCCTCAACCATTTCAGTATTCAGAATGAAATCGAAACTGTATTTTCTCAACAATTGACTCCTGTTTTTTTTGATTTTCCTGCTTTTCAACTGATAGATATGTTGTCATGTGCTGCAATACTTTTTTTTTCCATTTGGCTTTGGCCTTTCTGTACCTAGTTTTATTTCTTCATTTGCATTATTTATACTTATTGTGCTGTATTGACTTATTGAATGTTTAATTGTATCATTTGTATATGTACAAGTATGTATATATGTGCGTATTATGTGTATATTTGTAACCATTTTTTTTGCACTGTTACCTGCTGTGCTTGTGGCGCCAGGAGCCTAGTCAGGCGTGCATAGTCTCGCCTTTTGCTCTGGCGCCATGACAATCTTGCATTGTCAAAATCATAATAAGCTTCAAACTTCAAACGAGCGAGGGCCGTGTTTCTATCATCAAACGTGTGTAACTCCGCTACTACAGCACCATTTCGAAAAAGTATCGTGGCTACGTGTTCGTTGCAGACTCGTGCAGAACTGCAACACCACAACTCAATTTCGACCTCTAGGTGGTTTAGGGGACCTTTAAAAGATTGTCTGGGTACATTACGTTACCTTGATGATGTCTTTGTTCGGGTCATACTCAACATCACGTGACCATGATAGAAATTTGCAAAGGGTGCTTTCCAAAATAAGTGATGCATGCATGCAGTTGAACCATAAGTGTGTATTCAGTGGCCCAGAAGTAACTTTCCTCGGTCATAAAATTTCTGCAAACGGCATTTTGCCGACGGACAACAAAATCAAAGCGATTGTTGAGGCTCCACAGTCAAACGACAAGAAGGCACTGCATTCCTTTCTGGGCCTCACAGGATAATGCAAAATTTATCCCACAATATATTGACATGGTAGAACCACTAAGGAAACTTCTAAGGCAAGGACAAGCTTTTGTCTGGATCAGGATACTGAATACAGCTTCCAGTCTATTAATTCGAAGAAGTTAAGTGACCCGTCATTTTCAATGCAAATTCTAACGGATATTTTGAATAGCCCGCATGGCTCTATCCGGATAATTCATAGTTTCCGGCTAGCAGCAACACGCGACTCTTAGGTTAGGGCACTCCATACAGTTGCCGACCGATTTTCCGGACCTCGCAGGGACCATAAAATAGTTCGAAAAACTTGTTTGGCCAAGAAAAATAAAATTCATTACGCCGCTTCATCACCATCATCATCAGCCTATATTTGGTCCACTGCAGGACGAACATCTCACCTTGCAATCTCCAATTACCCCTGTCTTGTGCTAGCTGATTTCCTAACTTCATCCCCCCACCTAGTTTTCTGCCATCTTTGACTGCGCTTCCCTTCTCTTGGTATCCATTCTGTAAGTCTAATGGTCCACCACTTATCCACACTACGCACTACATTGCCGGCCCAGCTCCATTTTTTCCTCTTAGTGTTAACCAGAATATCAGCTATCCCGTTACCTGATGCTTTCGATATCCCCGATGCTTTCGAGCATTGGCACCAATTGGCATGGTATGCTTGGTTGGGGCCCGATGCTCGAAAGGCTTTGCTGCAGGTGCAGAGTATGCGCTTGATGTGCATAAATTGTGCGCGTGGTGTGCTTGGTTGCGGCCCCGACGCTTGAAAGGATTAGCCGCAGGTGCAAAGAGTATGCGCGTGATCTGCATAGATTGCGTGCTTGGTTGCGGCACCGATGCTCGAAAGGCTTTGCTGCAGGTGCAAAGAGTATGCGCGTGATGTGCATAAATTGTGCGCATGGTGTGCTTGGTTGTGGCCCCGACGCTTGAAAAGATTAGCCGCAGTGCAAAAAGTATGCGCGTGATCTGCATAGATTGCGTGCTTGGTTGCGGCACCGATGCTCGAAAGGCTTTGCTGCAGGTGCAAAGAGTATGCGCGTGATGTGCATAAATTGTGCGCGTGGTGTGCTTGGTTGTGGCCCCGACGCTTGATAAGATTAGCCGCAGGTGCAAAGAGTATGCGCGTGATCTGCATAGATTGCATGCTTGCTTGCGGCACCGATGCTCGAAAGGCTTTGCTGCAGGTGCAAGAGTATGCGCGTGATGTGCATAAATTGTGCACGTGGTGTGCTTGGTTGTGGCCCCGACGCTCGAAAGGCTTAGCTGCAGGTGCAAAGAGAATGCACGTGATCTGCACACCACGCGCACAATTTATGCAATTATGAAAGGATTAGCTGCAGGTGCAAAGAGTATGCGCGTGATCTGCATAGATTGCGTGCATGGTGTGCTTTGTTGCGGTACCGATGCTCGAAAGGCTTAGCTGCAGGTGCAAAAAGTATGCGCATGGTGTGCTTGGTTGAAGCACCGATGCTCGAAAGGCTTAGCCGGGGGTACAAAGAGTATGCGCGAGATGTGCATAAATTGTGCGCGTGGTGTGCTTCGTTGCGGCCCCAATGCTCGAAAGGATTAGCCGCAGGTGCAAATAGAATGCGCGTGATCTGCACACCATGCGCACAATTTATGCAATTATGAAAGGATTAGCTGCAGGTGCAAAGAGTATGCGCGTGATCTGCATATATTGCGTGCATGGTGTGCTTGGTTGCAGTACCGATGCTCGAAAGGCTTAGCTGCAGGTGCAAAGAGTATGCGCATGGTGTGCTTGGTTGAAGCACCGATGCTCGAAAGGCTTAGCCGGGTGTACAAAGAGTATGCGCGTGATGTGCTTCGTTGCGGCCCCAATGCTCGAAAGGATTAGCCGCAGGTGCAAAGAGAATGCGCGTGATCTGCACACCACGCGCACAATTTATGCAATTATGAAAGAATTAGCTGCAGGTGCAAAGAGTATGCGCGTGATCTGCATAGATTGCGTGCATGGTGTGCTTGGTTGCGGTACCAATGCTCGAAAGGCTTAGCTGCAGGTGCAAAGAGAATGCGCGTGGTGTGCTTGGTTGAAGCACCGATGCTCGAAAGGCTTAGCCGGGGGTACAAAGAGTATGCGCGTGATGTGCTTCGTTGCGGCCCCAATGCTCGAAAGGATTAGCCGCAGGTGCAAAGAGAATGCGCGTGATCTGCACACCACGCGCACAATTTATGCAATTATGAAAGAATTAGCTGCAGGTGCAAAGAGTATGCGCGTGATCTGCATAGATTGCGTGCATGGTGTGCTTGGTTGCGGTACCGATGCTCGAAAGGCTTAGCTGCAGGTGCAAAGAGTATGCGCGTGGTGTGCTTGTTGAAGCACCGATGCTCGAAAGGCTTAGCCGGGGTACAAAGAGTATGCCGTGATGTGCATAATTGTGTGCGTGGTGTGCTTCGTTGCGGCCCCAATGCTCGAAAGGATTAGCCGCAGGTGCAAAGAGAATGCGCGTGATCTGCACACCACGCGCACAATTTATGCAGTTATGAAAGGATTAGCTGCAGGTGCAAAGAGTATGCGTGTGATCTGCATAGATTGCGTGCATGATGTGCTTGGTTGCGGCACCGATGCTCGAAGGCGCAAGAGTCGAAAGACTTAGCCGGGGTGCAAAGAGTATGCGCGTGATATGCATAAATTGTGGACGTGGTGTGCTTGGTTCGGTCCTGATGCTCGAAAGGATTAGCTGCAGGTGCAAAGAGTATGCGATGTGCATAAATTGGGTGCGTGCGGGGTAGCCAGTCGGAGACTCCGGAACTACCTTAAATCACTTGCTTTTCGTGCGCTTGTTCCACTTCAGTTTGGAAACAAATCAACTTTTTTAAAAATTGCAGCAGAAAAAAAAAAAAAAAAAAAAAAAAATGAAAGCTCTTCGTGAACCACAAAGACTAGGCTACCAAAATTTTGGCTGTACAGTCGAACCTCGCTATAACAAATTTGTACCTGGAGCGATAAACTTCAGTTATATCCCAATTTCATTAATTTGAGTTTCGTTAATGCAATGAACTAAGATTGGAAATAAAATTGTTCATTACATTGCAAATTTCATTAATCGAGGTTTTTTTATATCAAGGTGTACTGTATATGTTGCTTTTGCGTTGAACTTTTGCATCTTGCTTTCACGTTTCATAAAAGTAAACTATTTTTGCCTTCCCCAGTGATTTCGCATAGCAACTCGAGCTACCACTTAGATAAGCCCCAGGACTATAAAAGAACAAGCCTCTATTTGTGTTTACCTTCTGTTTGTCCTCCTCGGAGCGTGCATCGCTGCGGACATTGGCCCAGGGTAGTCACTGGGCACACCAAGGGGTCGGGTCGACTCCTTGCCCCAGCCTGGCTTGCCCCGCCCGTTTGAGTACTTGAGCATAAGAGGGATGAACGCCCGCAGCTGCGCCGCACACAACACACCAGTTAGTAACGAGTGCGTTCCTGCCAAGCACAGCACTCAAAGCTGCAGCACTTGTTTTTGGGGACATGGTGAAAGGGAAATTGACATTGTTTGACTTAAATAGGCCGCGCAAACGGTTGACTTTGTATTTTTTGGTTCGAAGCGAATTGTTTAAATAGTTGTGAGATTTGCATAAAACCTTGACACAATAATTACAAGTTGACAACCCTAAAAAATTTGAAGTCATTTACTTGTAAAGATGAAGGAAACTTTCAGAAGAAAAAAAATTGTGTTGGTGCATAGTGCAGGCATTGCCAAATCCGCACTGGGACTTCCCACTGTTGTTGAAAAGAAAAGTGTACAATCCTTGCATTCTACCGGTGCTAACATATGGGGCAGAAACTTGGAGGTTACAAAGAAGCTCAGAACAATTTAAAGGACCGCACAAAGAGCGATAGAATGAAAAATGTTAGGCCTAACGTTAAGAGACAAGAAGAGAGTGGCATGGATCAGAGAGCAAACGGGGTTAGCCTATATTCTAGTTGACATTAAGAGAAAAAATGGAGCTGGGCAGGCCATGTAATGCGTAGGATGGATAACCGGTAGACCATTAGAGTTACAGAATGGATACCAAGAGAAGGGGAGCGCAGTCGAGGACGGCCGAAAACTAGGTGGGTGATGAATTAGGAATGCAGGGGTGCAAGTTGGAATCAGCTAGCCACGAGTAATTGGAGATCGCCGGGATCGGCCTTCGTCCTGCAGTGGACATAAATATAGGCTGATGATGATGATGACTTGTAAAGATGGGAAAAGTTTCATGTTGGCCAACAACCTGTCTTCAAAGTGATGTTATTCAGATATTTCTAAACAAAACTGAAAGTTGTTCAAAATTTTCATTTTTTACAATGACAACAGTGGAGAAAATTCATTCACAATCTTTTTGTTCGTGGTTGTGATTCAGACTACTTGCAATTTCGCGACAGTGGAGGTTACAGGGGCATCTTGCATTTGACTGTCACGTGGCCCAATGTGTGTCATGTGTCTGAATGCCACGATGTGAAGGTGTGCGAATGTGAGCTTGACTGCACGATGATGGCAGTTCAGGCTTTTTGGGGCTAATTCAGTTCAGTGCTGTTTGGCTACACACGAGCTTACTCTGTTTCAACCAACTACTGCACAGTTGAACTTGACAGGCATGCTTGCTTATTTGTCAGCTGATTGCCCATGGACCTGGACACCAATTCTACAGCCCTGAGGCTTGATCACCAATGGGACACTCGATAAGCGGAAAACTTCTCACGACAGCTGCTGCGCACCACCATGGCAGCGAGTGGCTAATTTTCCTTTACAGCCACACTGATTTGGTTGTTGGATCTTACCAGTACTGCTTCGCCAGATGTTAGTGATGACATATATAGTTTGACACTAAGTTGAAGCAGTTCGATTTGCAGCAGCCCTACGGCTCTTTAGGAGCTGAGAAACCATATCAGCCATGAAAGCGAGAGTATGGGGTACAGCCCGAATGTCACTTAAGCAAGACCACTATTCTTCCGACAAGGTGCAATGGGTCATGTCCTAAAAACAGTGTGACACACAATATGTGCCTCTACACCGAACACAACAAATAGACCAACAAAATACTTGACACATTGCCAGAAATGCTGTCAGCAGGAACTGCATTTGTCACAAAGGAGAACACGATGCAGTTATGGTTCAGATGTGGTGGCAAAAATGCGGGAATGTGATGCTGCGAGAGCGAAACGAGCGAAACATTACCAAAGGCATACTTTGTGCTGAGCCTAAGCTACTTCCCATCCTTTACACAGATGGCGGTAGTTGCTGGCTCTATCTAAGGTAGCACATAGTATGGTGCATAGGTCAGCAATGTGAGAGAATACTCACTCACACTCACTCACCATAATTTTTCCAGGCCCCGCACTCACTCACGTTCACACACACCTCCACTCACACTCACAGCACTCACTCGCACTCACTGGCTCACTCGCACTCACCTCCACTCGCACTCGCCTCCACTCACACTCACCTGCACTCACACTCACCTGCACTCACACTCACCTGCACTCACACTCACCTGCACTCACACTCACTGGTACTCACTCTCACCTCCACTCACACTCAGGCACTCACACTCACTCACAATCACTGGCGCTCACTCACACTGGCACTCACTTCCACTCACATTCATTGGCACTCACTCGCACTCACCCCTTTGAAATGAGTGCGAGTGTGAGTGAGTGCACTCATGATCACTGTGCCGATCTATACTGCTCACAATTCGTGTATATTCATAATGAGCTTCCAATTTAGCACCTGTTGCAGGGAGTGCGCCAAGGCAGTATTTTGGACCCAGTTTTATTTTTTAATATAAATAAAGATTTGCCTTCCCCATTACATGGTACCATCTGCTATTCGCTGACTATGTATTTCGTACTGTGAAATTATCAGGATAATCACCATATACAAAATTCTGCCTTTCTTGGTGTCAGGATTGGCAGATGACTCTAAATGCCCAAAAATCTGTAACGCTAACAGTAATAAAGAACGGATATCTGAGTTTACTTACATTATTAATGACACACATCTCACTTGTGCATTTCAGCGTAAATATTTAGGTGTCACTTTAACATATGCTCTCCGATGGGAGAGCCATGTTGACAAAATAACCTCAAGTGGAAATCAATGTACATGCTGAGCACTAAGCGACTCTTCTTTCTTAAGAAGACGCCTTAAGAAGATAATATTTGCTGGCCTAAAACATGCTTGTTCAAACAGTGCTGGAGCACGCCAATATTGTTTGGTTTCCGTACACAAAATAACTCATTGCAAGAATGGAAGGGGTGCAGAGGAAGGTTACGTTTTAATAAATACAAATTATTGAGCAAGACGACCCCCCTCCCCTCTCGCACCCCCCTCCCCCAGTGCCTGACACGCGACAGAAGCAGCGCGCTTCTGCCCCGCCTTTTGTGTCGGCTGACCCTCGCAAGCTTTCACTCGCACACGAAGTGTACCGCCGGCACGCCGCGACGATTTTACCGTGTTTGGGCTTTATACGGAACCTCACAACGACGTCCACGACCACGGCAGAAGTTCGCTTGGAGTGTCCATATATTGCTATCGCAATATATATATCCGCTCATTTCATTACATTGTCTCACTCATGCCTGAACCTTGGATTATTACAACCTTAGTGAGTGGTTTCTATCTTGGCGTGCACAATCTGCTAGCGCGATAAGTGATCACCGCGAGTGAGCTTGTACAAACAACGTGCCGCCATTTTTCCGCGAGCAAGGTGAGCCGATATCACCTCTGCTTATCGTTCAAGCACTCACCACGTTCACACTCACTTCTAATCACAAGCACCCACTCACCTCTATACACCCAGAAGCACTCACCACATTCACACTCACAGCACTCAGTCACGTTCACACTCAGCTCCACTCACACAGCACTCAGTCACGTTTACACTCATCTCCACTCACACTCATTGGCTCTCACCTCCACTCACACTCACTGGCACTCACCTCCACTCACTCACACCACCGGCACTCACACTCACCGGCACTCACACTCCCTGGCACTCACTCTCACTCACTTCCACTCACACTCACTGACCCTCACTTCCACTCACAGTCACTGGCACTCACTCGTACTCGCACTCACTTCCACTCGCACTCACTGGCACTCGCACTCACTGGCACTCGCACTCACCTGCACTCGCATCACTGGCACTCACGCGCACTCGCACTCACTTCCACTCGCACTCACTGGCACTCACCTCCACTCACACTCACTCGCACTCACACTCACTGGTACTCACTCACACTCACTGGCACTCACCTCCACTCACACTCACTGGCACTCACCTCCACTCACACTCACTCGCACTCACACTCACTGGTACTCATTCACACTCACTGGCACTCACGCCTTTGAAATGAGTGCGAGTCAGTGTGATGAGTGCGCCGACCTATGGTATGTGTGGTGGGAGGGTTCGAGCCGAGGCGGCCGAGGAGGCAGGCTGAAGCCCGAGGGCCGCGGAGTAAAGACACACGCTCCGAGTCCCCAGCAGAAGTGCCCCCGTTTATTCACAGCACAGCCTTTATATGCTACATCCTATAGAGGGCGCCTCATAATCGGCTTAGCACTCGCGCCCTCTACATCCCCCCTTTTGGGAAAGTAAGAAAGCAACCCCTTGCTCTCAGGTATACAACGTAATGACAATGTCTCATGGCACGTTCTACAAGTTCAGCCGCACCGGCGGCCTAACACAACGTCCAGACCGAGTGCGTACAACTGACCCAGGCGGTCTTGAGGGAGTAGCCGGGGCAACCGTGGCGATGCAACTGGTAGAGGAGTAAGTGCCCTGGGAGTTGGACTGCTGCACACAGGCTCTGGGCGAGTTGGAGTCTGTGCAGGCTTTCAGATCCTCGTGTCCGTGGACTGGAGCTGCCGAGGTCTAGACCACCTGATGACGGAGACTGCTGCGGAACCAGATGTCTCCGGTTGCGGACGAGAGCACCTGCATCCGTCTGGACCACGTAGGAGCGTGGACGCTGCGCTGGGCTAAGAACAGTGCCAGCACAATCTGTGTCGCGAATCCACACTCTCTCTCCCTCCTCCAGGGGCCGCAAATCTTGTGCAGCATGTCGACGGTCAAATCTTGACGCTGGCGACGTCGTTGGGTAGTGTCACGCCGGTGGAAGTCGGCAGCGTTAGGTGGTTCTGGAAGCAACGCGGCCATGGGGACCGGAAGGCGAGTCCTGAGGCTGCGCCCCATGAGCAGCTGAGCAGGCTGTACCCGGTCACGCCAGGTGCGTTGCGGTATGCCAAGAGGGCCAAAGGCCAGTCCGGAGACTTCTTGAAGAGTTCCTTAACCGTCCGCACCATACGCTCGACTTCCCCATTAGACTGCGGGTACCTGGGACTGCTGGTGACGTGGGAGAATCCGTAGCTCTGGGCGAAGACGCGGAATTCTGCCGACGAAATTGAGGCCCATTATCGCTGACGAGGGTCTCTGGGATCCCATGCCTTGCGAAGACACTTTTGATGATGGAGATCACCGCTGTAGACGTCGTCGAGCGAAGGGACAGCACTTCAGGGTACCTCGAGTAGTAATCTACGAGGAGAAGGTAGTCGGCTTCTTCGTGATGAAATGTCCACCCCGACTCGCTCCCAGGGACGGCTAGGCGTCACGGTAGGCAGCAGTGGCTCTGCTCGCTGGACCCGCGTGGTAGCACAGTTGGGACAGTTCTCCACCATTGTCTTGATCTGACTCCCCATGGTCGGCCACCAGACGCTCCCCTGGCGATGGCGCGGCAACGGTTCACTCCGAGGTGTCCGTCATGGATGAGGAGAGGACGTGCTTCCGCAGAGAAGCGGGCACCAGCAGGCGTCCACCGCAGAGGAGAAGGCCGTCACCAATACTGAACTCGGCCGATGAGCCCAGAACTGAGCCATGCTGAGAGGCAGATTCTCTTTCCTAGGCCACCTTGCTCACAGTACAACTTGAGCTGCGCGCACTCCCCATCTGCAGCCTGGTGAGCTCGGAAGTCGTCGAGGAGGACTGCAAATGTAGGAGGGATAGCACGGAGTGCTTCTTGAACGTACAGCTCCACCTTGTCAACAGCTGGAGTCGCTGGCAGCTGGACGACTGGGTCCCTTGAGAGTGCATCTGCGGTGGCCAGCTGTTTCCCAGGAACGTACTTGACATCAAACTGGTACTGGAGAAGGCGGATGCGGAAGCGCTGGATTCGTGTGGCATGAGATCGAGATCCGCGGTTCCTAGGAGCTGTACTAACGGCTTATGGTCGGTCTCGAGGGTGAAACGAAGACCCCGAAGAAACTCGTCGAATCGGTTGATGGCCCAGGTGGCAGCCAGTGCCTCCTTTTCGATCTGGCTGTACCTCCGTTCCGTTTCAGTCAGCGCTCGAGAGGCGTATGCAACTGGTCGGCGCTCCCCTGATGGCTGGTCTTGAAGGAGGACAGCACCCAACCCGAAGGAACTGGCATCTGCGGAGACTGTCGTCAACAGTGCAGGGTTGTACCTTGCGAGGCAGATGTCCGACGACAGCATGCTCTTGAGCTTTTCAAATGCTGAAGCCTGCGCTGGTCCCCATGTCCAGGCTGCAAGCTTGTTCAGGAGACTTCTGATTGGCGCAGTCGTTTGAGAGAGGCCCGGGAGGAAGCGACCGACATGGTTGAGCATACCGAGAAAACGTTGGACACCATGAACGTCCTGAGGAGCTGGCATGCGCTGAATGGCGGCCACTTTCTCTGGATCCGGAGTGATGCCATTGCACCGACGACAACGCCAAGGAACCGCACGCTGGACACGCCGAAAGTGCACTTGGCAGCGTTGAGGGTGACCCCCGCTTGTTGGAGGCGACCAGGACTGCTGCTGCAGGCGTTGGTCGTGTTCTTCTGTGGTGCGGCCAAACACAAGGATGTCGTCCATAAGGTTAACAACACCAGCCAACCCTTCCAGCAGGCGAGACATCGCTGGAAGTATTCCGGGGCCGATGTTATGCCGAATGGGAGGCGGCAGTAGCAATACCTGCCAAACGGAGTGATGAAAGTCGTGTACTTCTGGGAGTCGCGCGCCAGGCGTACTTGGTGGAAGCCTGAAGTTGCGTCCAACTTCGAGAAAACGCGTGCGTCACGAGAAGTCCGAGGGTTTGGTCGACGGTCGGGAGTACGTGGCGTTCACGCAGAACGACTTGGTTGAGTTTGGTCAAATCAACGCACAGGCGGTAACCCCCGCTGGCTTCGGGACGACGACAAGTCCCGCGCACCAGTCCGTCGGTTCGTCGACGCACCGGATCACGCCCTCCTGCTCCATCTTGTCGAGCTCCTTTTTGACTACGTCTCGTAGCGGTATCGGGATACGCCGGCTGTGCTGAGGGCATACGGTACCGCGTCAGGCTTGATACGTATCGTGTACTCTTCCGGAAACGTGCCCAGGCCGGTGAAAAGGGGAGGACTTCACGAGGTGGTGCGTCCGGCAGAGCTGGTGCGACGGCGCCGACAAACTTGACGACCCCAAGGGCAACGATAGCGGGATAGCCGAGAAGTGGCTGCTCTTGTCCCGCAACGACGTAGAGGCGCTCGTTGACTTGCCTGCCTCTCCAAGACAGCGCCGCGTCGAAGGTGCCGAGAAGCTTCAGGGCTTGTTTCCCGGTCCGAAAAGTTCTTCGCCTCGCGGCTTATCGAGGACGGCTGGGCAGCCGGGAAATGTGCGCGGAACCACCGAGACGTCGGCTCCGAGTCCACTTTGAAGACGAGAGGGTTCCCGTTGACACGCACCTCAACGTACCGCCCGTTGCGGGCCACCGCCGACGGACAGTGGAGCTCGACGGATCCGAGGCGCTTCCCTGAGCGACATACCGCCGCGAGTGGCCTCGCTTCTTGCAGTGGTTACAGACCGCTTTGGCCGCTGGACAGTCAGACGTCGGTGAAACTCGTGACCGCAAAATCCGCATTGCCTACTTAGGCCTAGGCCGCATTTCAAAGCCTCGCCAGCTCTGTTGCTCGAGTGCGAACCGTCGGGTCGGTCACGTGACGCAAAGTCAGCAAAGTGCCAGAGTCCCGTCTATTGCGTCGTCCGCGTGCACGCTGCGCGGGTTTACGCGAAGTCGCCGCGTCCACGTGAGCTGCCGTAAGCGGTTGCCCAGCGGTGAGGGACAGGCGTTGTCTTTCGCGTTCGGCGTCTTCGTGCTGACGAGCTTGCACGAGTGCGTCGCCAGGGAAAGGCTCGGAGTGCGGCACAGCTTGTCTGAAAGGCGAGAATCCGCCAAACCCACGACGAAACGGTCGCGAACAAGACGCTCTTCAACGGCAGGTGACGGGTAGTTACACTTGCGTACCATGTTCCGAAGGGCCGTGAAGAACTGTCGACGGTTTCGCCTGGGCTCTTGCGTCCGCTTGTGGAACCGAGAGCTCTCGTACACCTCGTTTACGGGGTGCACGAAGTAGCTTGTGAGCCGCCGGGTGACTTCCGCGTAGGACTTGTACGCTTCTTCATCGGACATGAGAGAACTGAGGACAATGCGTGCACGGGGCCCATACAGTAGAGGAGAGTCCTAACCCTCGTCTCGTCCGGGGCTGCGTGCATGCCGGTGGCGAAGGCATAGTCCTCAAATTGCCGTAACAGGGCAGCCACTCGCCGACATCGTCGAAGGGGAACGGAGCGGGACTCCGGAGACTGGCGGCAGCGAGAGCAGGAACTGGAGCGTCTTTGTTAGCCATGCAATTCGCGGGAACCAGCACCCCACTTCTGAACCATGTGGTGGGAGGGTTCGAGCCGAGCGGCCGAGGAGGCAGGCTGAAGCCGAGGGCCGCGGAGTAAAGACACACGCTCCGAGTCCCCCAGCAGAAGTGCCCCCGTTTATTCACAGCACAGCCTTATATGCTACATCCTATAGAGGGCGCCTCATAATCGGCTTAGCACTCGCGCCCTCTACAGTATGGTGTTTCCAGCATACCAGGCAGCGGTCCGTGAAGTCGGATAAGTCATGGCGGTGAGGCTAAGATCGCTGAAAGATTGTTGTATTTCTGCATGTTAACCTTGCCCGCAGCAACAAAGTGATCAGCGAGCGCTTTGTTTGTCGAAGGCACAAACTCGGCACGCACGCTCGCTTCAGTGAACCCAAATTGTAGGTCAGCATGCTGCCCGTCAGCCAAGCTACCAAGCGGTGCACTCTAGGCCAGGCTCTGTTGTTGAGAGAATGTTTCTATGCCTGCACCAGCCGCGCAAAAAACATGCCGAATGCCGCCGTCACAGCTGACTGCACCGAGCGCTAGACTGTAGAGTGTCCAATGTACGCAAACGTAGCATAACTGCGCCGCGCCTTTCCGTTTAGCCTAACTATATTTAAGGTCTCCACACTCTATATCCGTGCCTTTAGCTTAGTCCCCCAATACACTCTTCGTCTCTGAACAGAGACGGAACGCTTCGCAATTAAAAGAGCATCACGTGTGCACCCGGCCCCAGGGCGCAGCACACGAAGCAGCTATACTAACTCTATGGCTAGTACACTGTTTGCTGACACACAAGAATGATACCAGCAAGGGAAGCAGACATGGTCCTCTACAGTCTAAGTCGTATGTAATTTCCAGCGACTGGTAATGGTGGCATTGTTTTTCAGCTTCGGTATAAAACATTCATTTTTGCGAGCGTTTTGTGATTCTATTTATTTATTTTTTCACAATACCCACAGCGCCCGTAGGCATTACAGCGGGGTGAGAAGGAAACAAAGAACCAACCAATAAAGCAGGCAAAACAAAACATGTACTCAGAACACTTTCATACTCGCACATACACACAAAAACCTATCTTACTTCAGTGGTCGTATAGAGTTTGAAAATACATCATTTGAAAAAATCGTTGCGACATTGGATGGAAACTTGTTCCATTGGCTTATGGTTCTGGGAAAAATGACATTTTAAACACTTCAGTTTTGCACGCTATTTCTTAACCTTATTTTCATGGTCCAGCCATTCAGAAACGTAATCAGGCTTGGAAAAATTTCCCGGGTCTATACCTGTTCGAGAGTGGAATATGTTGTGAAAAAATTTCAATCTTGGATATTTCCTGCGTTGCTGCAGTGATTCCCAACTGAGGCTTTCTTTTGCTCTTGAAACACTGAAATTCCTGGCATAATTTGAACAAACAAAATGAACGGCTATGCTTTGAATTCTTTCTAACTGTTTATGTCACGTGCCGACCACGGATCCCACAGCACACGCATAATCCAGAACAGATTGAACATTTGATTTGTACAATGATACCTTTGTCTCCAGTGACAACTTTTTTGCATTTCTGCGCAGAAACCTAGAAGGCAGCATGCTTTAGTTGTGATGTGATCAATGTGACGGCTCCAAGAAAGAACAGGTGTGAAATAAATGCCAAGATGTTTGTGCTCCTGAACTGATAATATCGTGGTTGAATTTAAGGAGTAACAGAAGTCATGAGTTGTTTCTTTTCCTCGAAAAATGCATATGACCCCAAAACGCATATGACCTCAAAACGCATATGCATATAGTAAACCCACACGCACTTCATGTGTAAAATTTTGTACAGAGGCTTCTGTACGAGTAAATTATCTGAAACTTGGCTTCTCACGCGGTCGAAAATTTCTTTGCAGTTGGCCTTTAAAGGGCCCCTCACCAGGTCTGGCCATCTTGAGCTGACAAGTGCAGTGCATACAATGCATGCTCACGATCATGTGTGCTGAGAATTACATTGCTATGCGCCGCGGAGAGAGCCGAAATTTCAAACCAAACGCCATTTGCCCTCCTCCTTGCCATGCTCCAAGACGTATATCAGCAAGTGCGCCTACATACATGTGACTTTGCACATGGTAACACGCGACCCCTTGAGAATTATTCAAGGCAACACTGTTTTTAACAGCAGAGCTGTTTATGCCGAGCGTAATCTGTCTGCCGTAAACAGAAAATGTGGGCCAATCCTAGTGGCAGTGCAGAACGGGTCTAACACAATGGCACATACCCCTGTGAACTAGCGAGCTGAGCCTAGATAAGTCTAGCTAAGCATGACTGGGACTCTTAAGCTTAGTCAGTCATCAATAGCCAATCAATAGCTAATCAATCTTCAATCAATCAATAAATTCCGGAAAATGCTGGGATGACTTGGTAGTGCATAGCCTAGGCCAAATCATGGCTAATACCTTGTGAAGCCACTCGATAGCCAATCAATAGGTAATCGATGATCGACAATAATCAATAAATTCCGGGAAATGCTGGGGATGACTTTTTAATGCTTAGCCCAGCCCAAATACATGGCCATACCTTGCGATAGCCAATCGATAAGTACAGTAAAACCTCAATAATTCGAAGGCTGCACAAAAATTTCTTCGAATTAAGCGGATTTTCGAATTAACCGAAATGAAGAAAAAAAAAAGCAGAACTTGCCGCAAAGAGAAATTACCTTTATTTTCCACGTTCGAGAAAATTACTTGAAGTAATCACTGATGCGGGATTGCTTGGCGTGGTATTTCGCAGCCCCAAGTACCATGTTCTCCAGCTGGCTCACAGCACGTAGCATATTGTAACGGATGGGATGGATTTATTTACAAGAATCATGGATGGTTAGTGTATCGCAAGGGACAGGATGATCATCCAAGCCCAACAGCAGTGGCCAGCTCCTCGCGCACCCTTCTACTTCCTCTATCTTCGGCTGCGCCGTGTAGCGTGACAATTTCTCCACGGGCAGACGAAGCTTGCCGAGCGAGTTACATAGCCCGATGGTGGTACAGTTTGAGTCGGGCGACGTGCACGACTTGCGTGTTACGTGACCGCCGGTTGTGAGAAGTCACGCTTGCGATGACGTACGTCACGTCACTCAGTCGTTTCAGTGTAACGTATGGGCCAGCGTATCGAGAGAACTTCGTGCACAGCCCCTTTAGCCGTAAAAGTGTCAAAGCCAAACAAAGTCCTCAGGAGCATATGTGACGAGCACATGTCGAGCGTCACAACTAGTCTTGGCACGATCTTGAGAGGAGAGAGTCCTGAGGCGGGCCAGTCGACGCGCTTCTTCGGGCACGACATCAAGTCTGGCTTAATGAGTAGTCATCATGTGGGGACCAGGGAAGGATGGTGTCGATAAAGCTTTGGGGGTTGCGAGCATAGAGAAGAAAGAAAGGCGCATAGCCAGTGACTTCGTGCTTGGCATGTTGTAAGCGTACGTAACAATGGTAAGATTGAATCCCAGTTTTTGTGATCGGTGGAGACATACATGGCAAGCATGTTTGGTCAGTGTACGATTCGTGCGCTCAGTGAGTCCGTTTGTTTGCCCATGGTAAGGGGTCGAATGCCGGTAATCAGATCCACAAGACGTAGTAGTTCTTCAACAACATCCGCAGTAAACTGCCATCCACGATCACTAATCACAACGCGTGGAGTACCATGGCGGAGAATGACGGAGTACAGCAGGAACGATGAAACGTCTGTGCTGTAGCCGAAGCGAGCGACACCGTCTCAGTGTACCGGGTCAAATAGTCCAACACACAATATCCAGCGACTACCGGAAGTAGACTTGGAAGGGACCTAGCAAGTCGACACCAACTTTTTCAAATGGGGGTCGGCGGTTTAACTGGCTGCAAGGCACCCGCAGGAGGCGTCGTTGACTGCTTATGGCGTTGGCAAATGGCACAGCTGGAAACGTACTGCTTCACAGTCTTCCAGAGCTTGGGCCAATAGAAACGCTGGCGCAGTCGGTGAAGTGTCCGAGCAAGCCAAAGTGGCCTGACAGATGTCATCGTGCATGGCATGAAGTATCATAGGCCTCAACGTCTGGGGAACCACGAGCAGAAGTGGAGCGCCTTCAGCAGAATTATTCTTCTTATACATAAATCTTCGAAAATAATGAAAGGTGAGCCGTGTGCAGGTGACCGAGCGGCATCAAGAATAGCTTGAATAGAAGGGTCATGCTGTTGCTCACGCTTGAAGGCGGTGGCATCAGGAAACTCTGCGGAGATGGCAAGGAGGTATTCATCTAAGTCATGGTCCGTATCTCGCATGCTTGCTGACGGAAGGCGAGATAAACAGTCAGCATCGGTGTGACAGCAACCACTCTTGTAAGTCCACTCTTTTAAGTGATAGAAAATTTGTATTCCTGAAGCCGTAATGACCACCGAGCTAATCGGCTAGATGGATCGCGTACTCCAACCAACCAGCAAAGAGAATGGTGGTCTGTCACAATCGTGAAGTGGCAGCCGTACAAGTATGGTCGAAACTTGTAGGTGGCGAAGACTACCGCGAGGCATTCCATTTCTGTTACGGTGTAATTCCGCTCAGCCTTGGTAAGAGTACGGCTTGCGTAGGCGATGACTTGTTGGCATCCGCTATGTATCTGTACGAGTACAGCTTCAACACCCAGACCACTAGCATCGGTATGAAGCTCAGTTGGGGCCTTTGGGTCAAAGTGGCTCAAAATTGGAGCTGAGGTGAGCAGAAATTTTAGTTGACTGAATGCAGACTCACATTCAGTAGTCCATCTAAACGGCGAGTCCTTGTGAAGGAGTGACGTGAGCGGATGAGCTAGGCGTGCAAAGTCCTTAATGAAACGGCGAAAGTACGAACATAGTCCCAGGAAGCTGCGGAGGTCTTTCACCGTCTTCGGCTGTTTGAAGCCACGAACTGCCGCAAGCTTCTGGGGGTTTGGGCGGATGCCTTCTTTGTCGACGAGGAAACCCAAAACAAGCGTTTGACGTTCGCCAAAGTGGCCCTTTTTGAAGTTTAGGATCAGTATCGCTCGTATGCAGTCGAGCACAACTTCCAGTCGTTGGTTGTGCTTGTGGAATGTCTTGCCGTAAATGACGTCGTCCAGGTAACACATGCAGATTTCCCATCGAAGTCCCGCAGGATGGTGTCCATGAATCGCTCGAATGTCGCCGGAGCATTGCACATACCGAAAGGCATTACGTTAAACTCGAACAGTCCGTCCGGCGTTACAAAGGCAGTCTTCTTGTCTGGTGGGTGCATCGGTATTTGCCAGTAGCCCCGAGTGCAGATCGACAGAGGAGAAGTACGAGGAAGAATGTAAACAGTCATGGCGTCATCTATACGTGGCAGAGGATACACATCCTTCTTTGTTACTGCGTTTATGCGTCTGTAGTCGACGCAGAATCGCCACGAATCGTCTTTCTTCTTGACCAATATGACTGGAGCTGCCCAGGGACTATTGGACTCCTGGATGACGCCTTTCTGTAGCATGTCTGTAACTTGCTCGGCGATCACTTTGCGCTCGGCAGGAGAGACGCGGTATGGTTTCTGTCATATTGGCGATGCTGTTCCAGTATTGATGCAGTGGTGTACGCGGGAGTGCGGTGGTGACTGCAGATGCTCTTGAGAAAGTCAAACACTGACGCATAGCGGGCAAGGAGCTCTTGGAGCGCGTGTTGGTGGGAAGAGGGGAGCGATTTATTTATCATGCTCCTAAATTTTGAAGAGTGTTCATTGAGTGGCGAGCTTGCGTCCATAGGAATAGCAACCGCACGAATGCTCAAAACACTATCTTCTTCAAAGCGTGCTACCTTCAGTCCGGCAGGCAAAACAAATGACGCGGAGGACACATTCACTGCCCAAACATGAGCACAACCTTCTCTGACTTCAATCAGCGACCGAGGGACAAGTACATTCTTCTTTAGAGTGTTGACGTATTCAGCTTTAATTAATCCACAGCAGGAACCAGTACGGACGCGTGACGAGGTCACAGGGATGCACTGCCGTCTGCGCAGGCAAAAGTACATCAGTGGACACGGAAAATACTTCTTGACGATCGGATGGAACGTCGTCTAGCGCGGGTGGTCTGGTATCGCTGCTGAGTGAAATTTCACAAGCCCTGCAGTCTAATGTTGCTCAACACTCCCGTAAAAAGTCAATACCAAGAATTATGTCATTCGTGGTGCGTGCTAGTACAATAAATTCCGTTCGAAATGCCTTTCCACCAACGGATATCACAACAGAACATACTCCCACAGGACGTAACAGTTCACCGCCAACTCCGCGAAACGTGGTATTTCCATCCCAAGCAAACATCAGTTTCGGTCCAAGGCAATTCTTGAATGCAAGACATCCCAGACACAGAAGCACCAGTATTAACACCATCGACACAACACACACTTTGTTCTTCACCATGACGACAGACGGAGGCATTTTAAAAAGTGACCGTCCCGCGACCACCTCCATCGGTCGCACCAGCTAGTTTCCCAGCTGGGGCGGCATAGGCGAGCGGCGACATGGAGATGGCGATCGACGTGTCCGAGTCGGCGGAGGAGTGAGGCTGCGGTCGGACACGGGGAGTCATTCCTTGGCATGTACGCGTAGTCTCGACGAGGCTCGCGGAAAGGGACAAATGGTTGCCAGGATGTAGCTTCTTGCATGCGAGGCGCATACGCGCGATTTAGCGGAGCACGCTGTGGGCGACGGCGGCAATACCTCGCGATGTGTCCCTGAGCCCCGCAGCTGTGGCACACAAGGTGGGCTGCGAGTTTCATTGATGTTGGGTACAAACCTCCAAGGCGTATTGTAGACGGGAGATGACCCACGTCGAGGTTGTGTGTCATGTCACCGTTCAAAACTCGTTGCTTGTGGCTGGATCATGGTGCTCTGGGCATGGGCGTTGTCGGAAACGGGGCGGTCACCGCAGGCAGGTCGCGGCCAGGCCGCCGGTGCCTCCAAGTAGCGCTCATCAACGGAGCATTGGTGGCACACACAGTTGGCATCTGGGCCTTGAAAATGAGCCAGTTCATCTCTAATAACTTGCCGTACCAAAGCAGCCAGGTCATTAGAGGCAGATACGTCGACACTTCGGAAGAATGCGGCGTGTCTTCAGAGCTTCGAACGTACGACAGTGACGCCTTAAGCCGGACGGAGTAGTAAGTCTTCTTTAGAGATCAAAAGTTGTACACATCTTCGGCAATTCCTTTGAGTAGGTGTCCGACCTTGTCCTCGTCCGACATGTTTGCGTTCACAATTCCGCAAAGCTTCAGGATTTCTTCAATATAGGTGCGTACACATCTCTCCCGGTAACTGCGCCCGTCGTGAAAGTGTCTGCTCAGCCCTTTTCTTTTTCGAAAGCGAATCGCCAAAGCATTCTTTTATTTTTTCGACGAAGCTGTCTGAAGTTGTGAGCGAGCCCTCATTATTGCCGAACCACATGAAGGCAGTTCCCGCAAGGAAAAGACAACGTTAGAGAGCTGCACAGCCGCGCTCCATTCATTGTGGCGGCTCACCCTCTGTAGTGTCTCAACCAGTCCTCGACGTCCTCATTCGCTTTGCCTGAGAATGTGTGTGCTTCTCGATGAGGTCCAGTAACCGGCTTGCCGCGGGCGAATGTTTCCTGCCACAATTTCCTCCGAACGTCGCCTCCGTCCGAATCGCTCATGTCGACGTCTCCCGGTGGTAGCCCGGCCAACTGCTTGCTGCGTCGAAGGGGTAGTGGAGCTCGGTCGTCCAGTGTGATGTACCCAGCACCTTCCCCCAAATTGTAACGGATGGGATCGATTTATTTACAAGAATGAGGATGGTTAGCGTAGCGCAAGGGACAGGACGGTAATCCAAGCCCAACAGGCAGCAGCCAGCTCCTCGCACACCCTTCTACTGCCTCTTTCTTCGGCTGCGCCGTGCAGCGTGACAATATAAATGTCACCCCCGCTGCATTAACAAAGCAGTGGACAAAGTTCACAGAATCGATAACCGCCGCTAAAGTAGTCGCGCGGGTGCTCGACTCCAAAAATGCAGACTTTCTAGTTATCCAAACTTCAAAATGCACCGTCATTGTTACAACTGAGCTAATGCACTTTCGCACCGATTTTTTGGACGAATTGAGACCCCAAAGGTCGATTTTCCAGACTAAATCACTCGTTCTGAGTCGCGCTACGCGATCTGGAGGCCCCCATGTTGGATTTTCCACTGGCTTTGCTTTCAGTGGCCCACTCTATAGCCTCCAAGATTGGGAGGCTCACACCATCCTCAAGTCTCAGAGGCCATGCCCATTCTTCCTTGGCTGACAAATTGCTCCAGAGGACGGCACTATTTTTTCTTTCTTTTTGCAGTCCGAAACGCAGGTCCAAAACGGCATTGATCGAAGCCACAACCACCGCGATATTGATTATCTCACTGCCTTGAACCGACGCTCTCGCACACAGAACGCTAGGCCTGGCTACTTAGACGTTTGCTGTGTTTTTCATTACAATTTGCCGCTGTCAGCAATGGCTTCATCCGTTTTCATCCTCACCAATGGCTTTGAAGCTCGGAAAGCACAATAAGTTGCATAATGCCGGTTCGCAAAAGTCAGTTTCGCCTCAATATGGCAGTGTTTCGCGGTGAAGCCTGCGTGAAGTTTTATAGTGAGAGACCCAGTGAACCACAAATATCCATTGGATTTACCACAAAAGACCAAATATTCAAGACATTTAACAACGTCCAGTTCATCTATAGTATGTTCGACTAGTACGTGGCAGTCAAGGTCATCAAAATGTCCTTATGATTTGGACATCTCTTGCACATTCAAAGCTCTCGTGCATTGATCGTACATTGTGCGTTATGATATAGATGCACACACTATGCCACAGAAATACAAGCAAATTGTCTCTAATGCATTTAATTAATTATTTTGCAATTTAGCACGACCTTTGCACGCACTGCTGGAGGTATAGTAACGTTGCTACCAGACACCGCGCAAAAGCCATTTTTTCGCTATGCTTTCGGTCTCGTTTACGTCACTTTCTTTCTCATACAAAGATGCTTTATTTTTCAGTTATATCTATTAGTACACTGTTCAAAATACGTAACCTTTAACTTGCTGATGTATTACGACAGTTTATAAAAAATGTCACAGCATATCCACGGGGTGAATGAGGATGAGTGGGCGAAGCTCCGCTGGAGAACGGCGATGGCATTGCCCCGAGCCTGCTCGTTCCTGATGGCCGATACCGTGACGAGGTTGTCGGCAAACCACAATCTGTCGCAGAGATTGCAGCTGTGGCCGAAACTGTTGTCTGAAAGTCGCGCTTGAAACGCGCGTCTGCGCCTTCGGGCAGAGCTCGCTTGAGGCGCTTGGCAGCAGCTTTCCACGCTCGCTCAGCCTCAGGATCCGCCCGCCTGTATGTGCGTTTCCTCGCCGCTTCTCGGGCTCTCACAGTTTCTGGATCCGCTTCTCGGCGTCGCCGTGCGCCTTCTGCTTCGCGGGCTCGAACGTCGAGATCCGTTTTCTCGGCGCCTCCGTGCAGCTTCGGCTACGCCAGTTCTCACCCCTGGGTTCTGTCTACGAGCGCGCGCTGCAGCCGCTTTCCGTGCCCTCCGCTCCGCCGCCTTGTCTTCCATATGGCGCAGACTCCGAGCGAAAGAGGAAGTGCGCCAAGAGCGAGTGCATTTTATAGCTCTCACCCCTAGCAGTCTCCCATCGCACTGCATCGAAACATCTGAACGATCGCCTCCATCCAAGGATCTAGTGATCGCTCATCACACTCTGCGCTCCATACATCTGAATGGAGAGAGCGAGCGCCATCTCGTATTTTAATGCGTCAACTATGCTGCGCTAGCGCCATCTAGTGATATGCCGTCACACTAGCCTTACCATGTATCTCTATGGAGCGAGCGCCACCAACGTCATCTAGTGATCACTTCACGAACTAGACGAGGTGGCTACGACGGAGGAGAGACTGACCCATGGCGTAAGGAGCTTCGCCCCTAAAAAAAAAAAAAAAAGAAGCTTGAACTCGCAATAGCTTTGACTTCGCATCGCCACTGATATCAATTCAGCAACACGCGCTTTGATGCAAGTCTGCAGCAATGTTCCGGGCACGGGCAGCGTGTGCATTATTTGTGTCTTTTCGACTTTTTGCGGTTGGACCATGGCCCAAGTACGTATATACTAGGCAGAACTGTACAGTTGCGTGCTGAATTTAGAGCTGTGCTTCTGACTGCTATTTGTGGTACGTTTTTCGCCTTGCGGAGCGCTTATGGGAATGTTCTGGAAGCAATGTTTTGATGGTTAATTTTCGCACATGTTTGTATCGCTTGTTTTCCGGCGTTCCTCTTCAAGTGTCAGGGATACAGTTAAATCTGCTTATAACGAACCTCCATATAACGAATTCCTGGATATAACAAAGTTTTTCTATTCCCCACCGTTACTCCATAGAAGCACATGTACTTGAGACCTTTACGTAACGAAGTGGCAGCGGCGACCCCCTCAATATAAGAATTTTCCCCTCCGACAACCTAGAGACTTCGCCCCAGATTTTGTCATTTTTGCGCGAGCAGCAACCGGAAGCACCTTCTCCACCACGACGGAATGCGAAGCGAGCGCCCGTGTGCGTGCGTGCGTGTGCGAGGCGGGCCTGCATTCCTCGAACCGGCTATCTTGCCGCCGCGGGCGTGACCTTTCCCCCCCCTTCTTTTAAACCTGATCCTGCAGCTGGCACTCTCTCCTTTTCCAGTTGATGTTGCCGACGCGACGCACGGTCACTTCGTGCTGCTGTCTATTGCTTCAACGCAAACTGAGCGCCGAGAACACACAGCACGCACAAAGCTACAAGCCGCCGACGCACCTACACTTCTGCCCCAACGCAAATCGCTTTCAAGATACGGCCGCGCCCCGCCGCGCATCTGGTTGATGCCAGAGTACAGTACAACGCCGCCCCGCTATCCCTCCCCCCACGCTCCTTCGCCGTGCCTCAAGCGCAACGGAGGAAGGCGCGCTTCCTCCCTGCTTTTCTTGTGCGCGCGAGATTTAGAGCGGTCGTCGGCTCCCCTCGCACGATTTCACTTGCACATACAGCATACGGAGCGCGGCGACTGCGTTATCGCCCTTGGACTTTATACGGAACATCTATGAGCCAAAACCAATTTTAGGGCCACAACGCGTCATGGACTCCATCTTTATATAGCAAATACGGATCTCAAGGGCCATACTTTTGCTGACGGAAACCGAAAATACGTCATAGTTGTCGCCCCCGGCACTTTGGGTGGCCAGTGCCATCGTCAAGCCACCAAGCCACGCGACATGAAAAGTCAAAATGGCTGCTCGGGCCGGCGCGGGGGAGTTTGCAACGTATTATGCCGGAACGGTCCCACAGTTGCGACGCAACTGCAGGGTTACCAGTGCATTGGGTTCTATGGGGGCTGTGCCGGGACCGGCTGAAAACGACGTAACAGCCGGGTAAACGCAGCCCCCGGAACGTAACAGCGGGGTTCTACTGTAACGGTATAGGATGCTACGACGCCATCGTGATGCTCGCTCTTCGTTTCCGATGCCTCGCGCTTGTGCGAAACGACACGCGCCCACGCATCCGGTACCTGGTGTGACATTCCAAGGATGAGTGCTTCGACGAAAACGGAAAACGGTGCGCATTACAACTGAGAGCGAGTTAGAATCGAGTAAATACGGTAAGCGTTTCTTTTTCGAATTTTCGTGCCGAACCTGCATATAACGAAATCCTCTTTATAACGAAGTTTTTCGGCCATTTGTCAATTTCGTTATATCCAAGTTTAACTGTATTTCTCATTTGCAATGCCTATCTCTAAGTCTCTGGCAGCATTACGTTATTGGCACTTTTGTGATCTGCGAAGCTGCCTGACCAAGTTGCCTATCAAGATGAACATTCCATCTCTGGATTCTGCTTGCGTGGAATTTATTTTACCATATATTTTTCAATGCAGCTAGAAAGTACTGGCTTTCTATCTTGAATCCGGTGGCCCCAGAAGCAGGTGCTGGCAAGCAGGCCATGCACTTTTGGTCATTAATTAGTATGTGATATTACCTCCTACTAATCAGTTTTATTCTTTTTAATTATAATTGTGGCACTGTGCCTACTAGTCATAATTGTGGCACTGTGCCTACTACGGCCCCCAGCCTACGTGGCTGGGGCCGATCATTTTTGTAATAAAGCTTTATAGTTGTATAAATAAAAAGTAACATTGGTATGACATTGTGAGTTTCACTGGTGTGCTTTACCTAGTGCTTACTGAACTCACTATTTTTCATTTATCCATTGCAGGATTTGTAATTTTTTTTATTTTATTTATTTATTTATTTATTTATTTATTGAGTACTGCTAGCCTGAATTCCAGGCAGGAGTGGGTTACAGTTTTCGGTACAAATGCACCCGAACAACAAAAGAGCGTACATACAAGCAAACGGAACTGGGGAAATGCGATTGTGTGTCAAGTACGGCACTGAATACAATAATACATTTCAGATGGCATAGTTCATATGTGAACATGCGTGGGGACGCATTAGACAGAGCGTTGCTCAAAACTTGGCAATATGAAAAAAAAAAAAAAAAAGTATTTGGTTACATGCGCTCGACATGTCAACGTGGTGCGTAGTATCAAAAAACATAACTGGAAAAACATCAAATAAAGAAAAGCAAGAGGTAAGTGCGACGCTTTCATGGAACGTTGCTAGGCCATTGACGATAAAACACTATCATTTCACATCTTCAAGTGCGGCAGTGAAGGCGGCAACAGAAGAGCTCTCGATTACTTCTTTGGGCAAAAGATTCCAATCGCGGATGGTACGGGGAAGAAGAATTCATGTAAGTGTTAGTTTTGCAAGAAATTTTGCTAACTTTTTTTGAGTGGAAAGAACGAGTTGGACGCTGTGTAAGAGGTTTCAAGTACGTGCTTTTGTCGATTCCAAGGTTATCATGGTATATCATGTAGAATGTCTTTAGCCTTTCGCGATAGCGTCGTCTTTGTAGGGATTCCAGATTTGCAGAAATTAACAGAGCAGTTGGCGACATTTTGCTGCTGTACGAATTAAAAATAAACCTTGCTGCCTTTCACTGTATATTTTCTAGTTTCCTTATATTTCTATTTGTGTGCGGATCCCATACTGCCGCAGCATATTCGAGTGTTGGCCTTATATACGTTTTATAGGCCAAACGTTTTGCATCGCTCGAAGCTTTGGGAAGTGTTCGCCGTAAGTAGCCTAGTTGTCTCATGGCTTTCTGGTGTATGTAGGTGACGTGATCATTCCAACGAAGATCAGATGTAATAACCACCCCTAGATATTTGTAACTTGAAACTACAGACAGATTTGTACCGCTGATACTATAAGTGAAAGTGAGTGGATTCATCTTACGTGTAAGTGTCATTGCTACCGTTTTGCTGTGGTTTATTTGCATCTGCCACAAAGTGCCATTTTGTAATCTGGGATAAGGCTCTGTTAAGGGGGACGTGGCTTTGAAAATCAACTTCCCAATTTCTTCATGGATTTTGATGAAAATTGGCACAAATGTTTAGAATGTTTCCCTGATACTTCCATAAAAGTTTCAGAGTGATACCTTGAGAACATTTTATTGAGCAGAATTTTTCTCTCTTGAACTTTCTGGAGGGCCTGGGGAGCTTAAAAAACATGATGGAAGGCTCGTTGAGTAATGAAGGCATACCTCAATGCGTGCTGGAGGTCGTGACAGTCTTACTTTTTTTTTTTCGCAACACAAATTTTTTAGATAGTCATTTTTGAAGTTACCTTCGCACCAAGCACACTTTCGGAGTGAACGAATAGCCACACCATAAATTTATAAAAAGTCAAGATAAAAATGCGAGACTGTCTCGACCTGCACTGTAGTCCAAGGAACGTGACAAAAAAAAAAACAATTAAAATAGGCCAAACGGTAACGAAGTAATCAGCTCCAGAAACTGAGCAGAAAGGCGAAAAAACAGTTTTGAGAAAACGGCTCTCAAAGTTTCCCCTTCTCTTCAGGTCTCTAAAACGCACCAAATTTGTAATCTTTGATGTGTTTTGTGATGTGGGGCTTCTTGGACATGTGGCCTCTGGTCTGCTGTGCCTTTGTTCTGTGTTTTTCATGTTTGTATGGTGTAAAAAAAATTACGAAAGGGGACGTTCGTCACACTCGTCTGTCGTGCCGCGCGATGAGGAAAAGGACGCAGGAAAAGCCAGTCTGACTCGGGATGCAAAATGCAAACTACATTTATCACAAAGGCAAAGTACACCCGGACCGAACGTTACGCACATGACACACATAACACGCTAAAAGAGCTAAAGCTGGTGGGAGTCCAAACAGTTCGAAAGATGTAACAGCTCACAGTATGTGGACAGGTTGTGGGAATGAGGGGCGATGACGTCACGACGTCGGACACGCGTCGCTGTAGGACGGTGAGGAGAAGATGGCTCTTGACGAACTGGAGACGACCGCTCAGCAGCCAGCCTGCATCCGAGCCGCAATGCACGCGCAGGAACGGTCAGCCTGCCCAGCGGACAGCTTGCGCTCGAGCCGCAGTGCTCGGCGTAAATGTGGCCAGGCCACGAACGATGCTCCGCCGAACAGCTGGCCAAGGAGACGCCTTGCCCGCGATCCGCAATGCTCGCGGCAAGTGGTATTACAGCAGGCCACGCCACGCTCCGAGCTGCATTACTCGTGCTGGCGAACGCCTTGGCCAAGGGCAACGGTCGGGCGGCAGCTCCAGGGACGGCCGCGTTCCTTGAGCCTTGATTGTCGGCGTCCGACACGTCGCCTGCTGTCTTGCGTCTCCCGCTGACTAGCGCGTCTCTCGCCACGAAGCATTTCGCCACGCGCTCGCCATAGTAAGCCCAATCGTGGCACGACGCATCTTCAGAATACCACTGGGCCATCGCTGATTTGGCGAGATCGCTCACATGCATGGTCCACCCGCGAAAGAGCGCTGCACACTTCGTCGTCGTCGGCGTCGTTTTCTTTCATTCATCACATATGGCATTCTTTACTGGTGCTCTACAAAGAGCGTGGTGCCTGGGTTTCAAACCAAGTGAGGTGCAGAACTATGTGGCATAAATATACAGTAGTTCTAGTGTTGTACCTGCAGACTGCCTCATTGATAGCAGTCTCTAGTACAGTCAGTGAGGCATTGTTTTCTTTTGGTAGAATTGACCATGTTACAGAATTTTTGGATCATCTTCCATTGACAATGGCTATGGATGTTAGGAGAGCCACTGATAGGCAGCAATGCAGCTGCTAGGTGCTTTCCAGCCTGTACTTTTGTATGATCCTCACTTCTGCAGCCAGGTGTCTGTGCCAGCTCAAGTGGCCTAGTGAACAGAGCTCATGATGAGCTTCTTTTTATGAAGGGGTGGTATGATAGGTATTGGTACGAGATATCGTGGCAATGGTAATAGTCGGCGCGCGATGTGCTAAGTCGCGGGTCTGAGGTGCCGATGTGCGAAATGCCTGGTCGCGGGTCCAAAGAATAGACGCTCGGTGAGCTCAATCGCGCAGTCCGAGGTGCCGACGCGCGAAATCTGGCCGCGGCTCGAGGAGTCGACGCTCGAGGTGCCGATGCGCGAAGTGCCTAGCCGCGGGTCCGAGGAGTCGACACTCGATGAGCGATGTGCCGACACGCGAAATGCCTAGCCGCGGGCTCGAGGAGTCGACGCTCGATTAGATTAGCCGCGCAGTCCGAGGTGCCGACGCGCGAAATGCCTGGCCGCGGGTCCGAGGTGTCGACTCTCGATGAGCGATGTGCCGACGCGCGAAATGCGTAGCCGCGGGCTCGAGGAGTCGACGCTCGATGTGCTTAGTTGCGCAGTCGGAGGCGCCAATGCACGAAATGCTTAGGCAAGGATCGAGAAGTCCGCGCGCGATGTGCTTGATCGCCAAGTCGGAGCTAGGCGCCTACGCGCGAAAGGCTTAGCCTCGTGTCCGAGGATTCCGTGCCCGAAGCTTGGTCGTGAAGTCCGCGTCGCCGATGCTCGGAATGCCTAGCCGCGGGTCTGAGACGTTCACAAAAAGCTGGATCGGCCACGCTACTGCGATGTCCACATAGCGCCCGCTTTAAACACCTCGTCGAGATTACGGAAACTGTCCGGAGCTCGCGAGGAGACCGCAACAAGCGGAGCAGACGACGCCGTCACGGAGCGAGCACCGGACCAATGGCGAACCGCGCTGGAGTCACATGGCGGGCGCGGCCAATCGGTGGCTCCGCAAGACCTTCAATCATTGGCTTTTTGTGTGCTCGTTTCTGTATGGAGGAGATAGCTGAAGCGGCAAATTTGAAGACGAGAAATGCGCTTTCCAACGAGACCAAGATGGCGGCGCTCGGCTGCGCCGTTCCGGAGATATCGTGGCTTGAAAAACGCCGTTCTTTCGCGATTTCCGCGAAATTTTTCGGCACCTTGGCTGATACAACAATTTTTTTAGAGCACTTCTACTTGGTTTTCAGTGATGATATTTCGGAATCAGATAGAATAAGAGTTATAGAAACTGAAAATTTGATTTTCAAAAAATCGATTTTTTAGCCATTTTTCGCGATGCGAAAGCCGCGTCCCCCCTTAAGAGAAACCTGGTCGTTAGTACTGTGGATTTCGTTGTATAGGATGCAATCGTCTGCAATAACGGATCTTTACCGGTATGTCTTGAGAAATGTCGTTTATGAAGATCAAAAAGAATAACGGTCCAAGAACAGAACCTTGGGGGATACCTGAATGAACGGAGGCAGAATCTGTACTGACATCGTCGATGGACACTGATTGCTGCTTTAAAGACAAGTATGCTGCGATCCATGCAATGAGAGAATCGTTCTTAAGTAGTTGTCTTAGTTTCAAAAGAAGTTTAGGATGCGATACACGGCCAAAAGCTTTCTCGAAGTCAAGGAATATGATGCCACCTGACCAGATTTATCCAACGCTGCGGCAATGTTGTGAATGCTCTCTACTAGTTGCGTTTTCGTAGACACTCCTCGTCGGAAACCATGCTGGCGACTATCGATTATTTTGTTATCTTCAATAAAGTTGGAAATGTGTTTGAAAATGATGTGTTCTCATACTTTGGCACAAGTGCAGAGAAGAGAAATTGGCCTATAAGAGGTAACAATGGATGGATCACCGTTTTTGGGTATTGGGGTTATTCTGGCGCACTTCCAATCACTGGGAATTTCGGCGTGTGACAGTGATTTCCTAAATATTAATCATAAGAATTTTGCGCACCACTCAGCATATCGGTGTAGGAAAGCGTTAGGGATTCCGTCTATCCCAGATGACTTTTTGACGTCTAGTTTAAGCAAAATTGATAGTATTCCCTCTCACTGATAGTGATGTCATCAATGGGTGGTACTTCTTCAAGCGTCGTAAAATGTGGAACGAGACCATCATCGTTAGTGAACACCGAGCAGAAGTAATTGTTAAGCGCATCAGCCATTTCCTTCTTATCAGTTCTAGCCGTACCGTTAATTAGGAGGCTCGTGATATAATTTTTTTCCTTTGGAGATAGGTGCGCCAGAATTTTTCCGGGGATGTAGAAAAAAACGTTTTAAAGACACACTTTGATAATAGTCCTTTGCCCTCTCGATGTCGTGTTTTAGCGGAGTTCGCAGTTCAGATAAATTATCGGCACTATGAGCAGAGGGTGTCGCCGGTGCTGCTACTTGCTTTTTTTACTTTCCTCGAGCAATTTCTTTTCATCCAAGGATTCGTACTACGTCGCTGTCTTCGCTTCCAGGGACAAATTGTTCATGCATTGTTAGACCGTATCTTTGAAAAAACACCACAGGCTGTCGACAGATATGTTGCCCGAGTCATACGCGACACAAAAGTAGAAAGTGAACCATCTAATGTATCTAATATGTCGACATCCCTGGCTTGTGCAAACATGGAAATAAGCCTCTCTTTTCTCTGTTTTTCAGGCACAACGTTAACTGGGATTGTGAGACAAGCCATTTTATAACGAAGTTTATAATGATGCATAATGATCAAAATGCGGATTTGCGGTTTTGTTAGCACAGTTTTTGCATTTTGATGAGAGCTAGAACTATATATAAAAGTTGACAGTCACTTTAGCGAACACTGAAAAGGATGAAGTCAGAAGCCTGTGCACTCACGAAGCATTAATTAAATTATTTGTCATTCTCATTCGCATGCATTGTTACTTCTATTGTTTTCTCCAACCAAAGTTGTGGGCTCGAGTGCCTTAATTACCTGTGCCTTAATTAACTTCATCATAATTAACACCAATGGTTGCGGGCTCTACTCCACCAAAGGTCGAGGGTTTGAGTGCCTTAATTGTATCTTAATTAACTTTGTCTTAATTAACACCAAAAGTCATGTGTTCGACTCCCACCAAAGGTTGAGGGTTCGAGTGTCTTAATTAACTCTGCCGTAATTAACTTGCCTTAAGTAACTTCGCTCTAATGAACACCCAAGGTAGTGGGTTCGACTCTGCCTTCACCATGTGAGTTGGAATCCAACTTTGAGATAATTTAGAGATGGTGGCCGGTTCGCCCACATCTCCAAGTGGTTTCGACTCCCAACAAAGGTCGTGGGTTAGAGTGCCTCAATTAACTCTATCTTAATGAACTATGCCTTAATTTGCTTTGACCTAATTAACACCAAAGGTCGAAGGTTCAATCCCCAATTTTGGTGCCATTGAATTTTGGTGCTGCAACGCTGGACATTGGATTTTTCGACCATTGAGCCATCTAAGGATTTCACCTTAATAAGTGTTGCAATTTACATTTTCACATTCACACGTTTACACGTTAACAAAACATTTCAAGCAAAGTCACCAGCTACATGCCGACAATGGGGGTAACTATGCCATTAGTGTGCCTCAGCAGATGTACCATCGAGGACAAATTAAATGCGAACAGCGGAGTGTGTGGCCGAAGCATAACTAAAGGTATGCTGTGCATGTCGTTAGCCAGTCGTTGTGCACGTGCGTGGGGATGTAGTTCTCGAGGAAGAGTGCAGCGCTGCTCGCCCTATTGCGATAAACGTCACCTATGTTGTCCGAAAGTTGTTTTCTCATCTCTCCTCGGCAGTGCCATACCCACCTGGCAGTACAGTGTTATGGTGACTAGCACCATCGCTACATCTGTAGTGTGATATAGCTGGCATGCACCCAGCTTGCTAACGTGCATTGCTTTTCTTTTGTTACCACCATCAAAGCTGCCAGTGTCTAATCGTAATTTGAATAGCACGAAAAATGTATTGCATTGGATGCGCAACAGTGCTAGCCACCTTAAATTCACTACACTTCACCTAGTTTCGTAAATGCATTACACAGCACGAACATTGTATCAAACTTAAAAGTAATCATAGATAGGAATGGCACTGCAATCGCGGGGTGAGAATACAAGCTTCAAACAAAATACAGGTGACGTAATACGTACTAGGACAAGCAGCCCCGCACTCCGCATCGAAACCACATGCATGTGTACAATCATCGCTGGCCGACGCCACACACTGTGCTTTTAGTTACGCTTCGGCCACACACTCTGCTGTTCGCATTTCATTTGTACTCAACAGTACATCTGCTGTGGCACTCGCAGGTATACAGCTCATTATAGTGTCAGCAGGAAAGATCCACTAGATGTTCTATGGACCTCCTGCATCCCCAAAAAGAACATCTATTAGAGGTTACTTATGTCCAGCTGCGACATCCTTTCAACGTTACAGCAACGTGATCTGGGTGGGACTTAGATTATCCATGATACATATTTGTAATGTTGTTTGAAGAAATATAGATATCTATAGGATGTGTGCAATGTCTCAAACATGATGTTCTATGGACATCTATGGTACATTAATGGTTCACTGGGGAGCAGGAAGGGACAACTGTTGCGGCACACATTATGTTTCCTTTAATTATACATGCGTGCACCCGCCATCTCCTATCACAGTACGAGCACCGATACGCCTAATAAGTGTATTGGCAGGCCTTTAGAGCTATTTCAGACGTGCCTGTGGAAAGACTTGAGCCCTTGGGGACAGTAAAAGGCACGCATTATTTTTTTCGGACAACCCAATTTTTCGGACATTTTCGCGGCCTCTAGGGAGCCCGAAAAATTGGATAATGACTGTATGTCATTTTCTACTGTGTTCCAGTGCACGATCAAGCTCTGTGACCTGCTTGCGTCTGCCTTAGTGCTCACTAGTCAGGTGTACTCATGCACAGCGCGCAAAACCGTGTGCTACAGAAAACAAGACAAACGCTACGGCTCGCGCGCGAGAAGTGCATCACGCAGCAAGAAAGAAAAAAAAAAAAAAGGCGGGGATAGCAACGGATGCGTCACGCGTTCCTCCAGCTCTAGTATGGGAAAAAGTAGCGAAGGCATTTCTCTTGCGGAGGCTATATGGGGCAAGCGGAGAGAGTGTCCACTTGGCGGTGATGCTCGCCCGTGTAGTATACAGAAAATCCTTGTCTGAATTCAGACATGCACCATGCAAGACACGGTACAGCGTATCCAAAGGGGCCCACGAGAGAGGAGCCTGGAAGCACACACGCGCCATACATTTCGGCAAGGACAGTGTTCCACTACATTGCTCCGATGTCTGTTGCATTGATGTCAACATTCATGGTCAGATGGGTTCTGCCGTAATTTTAGTTTTGTTTATTTACCTGAGTCATCTTCTCGACCGGTGTAGGGATGCCATCAACGACGAGTGGGGGCAGCTCGTGCAGTGTCGGGTCATCCTGCGTTTGTGGCGGGGCCTGCTGGGCCAGCGCTGCCTCTAGCTCCCCAACCAGGACGCCTCGGCAAGCACGCACCACGGTCTCCAGCGGGTGGGCTCCAAACACCTGCCAAGGAATCGTACAATTCAAACGACACTTTCATTATACAGCATACAGAAAACTTACTTCAATGTAACAAAGTACTGCAGGGGTGTGCGAATACTGAATACAGTAAAGCTCGTTAATTCACCCTCATTAGTTTGAACTTTTGGATAATTCGAACTGACTGTTGCGGTCTGGCCACGCTGCATAGGTGCTTATGAGTAAACCAACTCATTTTGCACGCGCATCGGCTCCTCCATCAATAATTCAAACTGAGCGCTGCCATGCAGTGATAAGAAAAAGGAACCCGCAATAAGTGGTTACGATAACAGTGCTGACCGAAAAAAAAAGAAACAAAACGGAAGAAGTGCCGTCCCCTAGGGCGTTTTGTCAGCCCAAGAAGAGGGGCATGGGCATTGAGACGAGAGGATGGCGTGCACTCTCTATTGATGGCATGCGTTCCCATCTTAGAGGCCCTAGAGCGAGCCACTGGAAGCAAAGCCAGCGGAAAATCCAACATGGTGGCCCCCAAGATCGGGTAGTGTGGCTCAGAACAAGCGATTTAAGTCCGGAAAATCGAACTTTGGGGCCTAAATTCGTCCGAAAAATCGGTCACAAATTGAATTAGCGCTATGGGAACCCTGACGAAGCATATATGAAGTGCAGAATATCCATCAAGTCCGAAAAATCTATCGGCTACTGTAATGCAGGCTCTCGCGTCGCGCGGCTACTTTAGGTGCGAAGCAGCTTTTGCGCTCAGGCTGTCGGCGTCTCCTTTCGTCGTAATCACGTTAAAGCAAGCGGCTCGTGCCACTGCTTCTGCGTTCGTCGTCGTTGTCTTCCACAGCTGGCTGCGTTGCCGCTCATCATTCCAGCATAGAATTTCACTTTTATTCTGTCGTCGTAATGGGGAGGCAGCGCTTACGGGGTTATGAGCCATTGCTTAGGGCAGTATGAGCCCATTAGCGGTGCATCACTGCCTGCTTTGCACCTCCCCAGGTTTCCCGTTAGTGGAGCTTGCATTTCGCTCAATGGGTCAATTGACACTTGCGCATAAAATTTAATTCAGCACTCAAACCGAGCCTACGACTTAACTCGTGCTAACTGTAACTAATAAAAACTAAAACAGTAAGAAGGCGTCCATAATGGCCAAATTGCTGAGGGAGTTGTATATGAGGGGTTCTTTGACATAAACATAAAGCACGGTACACAAGTTTTTTTCAACTTCAAGGAGGGTGAAGATGAAGCTGCGTCACTTTCGCACTTTCAAAGACAAACTGATGACCATCGCTTCAGAAAAGAAGAAACAGTGATCACAGATTATTTTAGTCAATAAATATTGTGAGTTACAAGTGCTTTCTAGCAACCCGGTCACAATACTGGCTGTTTTTCAATGATCTTCGTTAGTTCGAATTGGTTTAATTTGAACTCGTTAAGTGTCCCTGTGAAATTCAAATTAACAAACTTTTACATTTGGAATTGAACATCGAATTGGCTCAAGAAAAAAAAAGTAGGATATCAATCGAATATCAGAAAATTTATCCCAAAGCTTACATCTTGTGGCAGATTTGGCCCTTGCTGCTACATACTCTCCATTCATGCCAGACAAAAATGAAAGTCATACGAACACAGAAGGAATTCTTTGACAAATGAAAACTTGCAAAAAAGAAGTGCCACGCCTGCCGACCTCCGTCATACAGGAGGCGCACAGGCAGCTTTTTATAACGTTGGTACTGATGAGCGTGCATCGCAGTGCGCAGGACCTGTTAATGATGCAGCATATGCCGTACAAGCTACAGCGTTACCTGCACTTCTCACCCTCAAAAAAGAATAATAATAATGAAAAAACAAAAACAGATGATGTGGTCCAAAAGTGGCAGGGTGCACACACCTCAACTGCTGCCCCAACAGCGTGCAAGCGCTGGTGGCGGAGTGGGCTAGCCCAGCCGATTTCTGGAACACTACAGACCTCGCAAAGCAAAGGCGAAGCTTTGGCGGGCCTGTTTGCGTCGGTGCCACAAACACGGTGCTGCACATACTTGGCAGTCTACTAGCATTGGATAGCAAGGATGATTGCAAGCTTTAGCAACTTGCGCACCTAGGAAGCAAGATGTACTGCATCGTCTATTCTTATTAAAGGGAACACCAAATTAGTATACCAGCACTGACTACATATCAGTCTTGCATGAAGGTTTGCAAAATATTTTTTTTAACGCTACAATGTTGACTAGAATCATGTGCTTTCTTGCCCTCTAGAGCTGGAGTAGTGAAGTTATGTTGTATTGAATACTTGTCATATTTTCAGTTAATACAGTCAAACCTCAATATAACGAAGTTATATTTGCGGCAAAAAACTTCGTTAAATCGCGAATTTCGTTATATCGAAGTTTCGTTAATTCAATAGAACTAAGATGGGGAAATAAAAATTGTATGTTACATCTCGAATTTCGTTATATCGAGGTTTGATTGTAGTGAATCTACGTGGTGTCAATTCAACAGCAAGTCATATATACCCATAGTGAAGCAATATAAGTACCTCGGCGTACACATAAACGAAGGAAAGAATTACTCAAGCAACCACCAAGATAATCTGAAAATAAAGGGGAAGCGGAATGCAGCAATAATGAAACACAGAGTACTGTGGGGCCACAATAAGTATGAGGTGGTGCGTGGAATCTGGAAAGGAGTAATGGTGCCAGCGCTAACATTCGCAAATGCCATTCTATGCTTAAAATCGGATATATTGGCGGGTTTGGAAGTTAACCAAAGATCAGTAGGCCGGTTGGCTTTGGGAGCCCACGGTAAAACCACACATGAGGCAGTGCAGGGTGACATGGGTTGGTCCTCTTTAAAGTCAGAGAAGCACACAGCAAAATTAGTTTTGAAGAAAGGCTCCGGAATATGGATGAAAATAAATGGGCGGCTAAAGTGCACAAGTATCTCGACATGAAAAGCGTGGACACAGAATGGAGGAAGAGGTCAAGGAAGTTGGCAACCAAGTAGAGGATAATCGAAACTGTAAATAGACAACCAGGAGTCATCAGAAAGAAAGTGAGAGAAATGGAGACCGTGAATTGGATGCAAAGAACAAAGTAGAAGGGAAAATCTGTACGAAAACACAAAGGGCGGTGCCTTGCTATTTGAAGCTCGAGCCGGTTGTCTAAGGACCAAAACATACCGGAGCAAATATTCGGAACTAGATGAGGCATGTGTATCAACAGATCAGCCGTAGGGATAAGCAAGAGACAATTAGAGTACTGGGTGGAAAAAAAGCAGGGAAAAGATGGATACGACCTGATCTCTTAAAATCATAGGTAGCGGTACAAGGTAAATTTTTGAAAAAAAGAAAAAGATTACTGAGAGGTATACAAAAATAGCAGCGAGTCAGAGGACGTCGACTTTTGGTTGGACTTTGAGTCTGAAAGCGACGATGATGCAAACCAGCCCGGAACATTGGCGGCCGCAGCCTGGCACGCCCAAGTCTAGTGCTTACAGTTAAATTTTTGTACCGGAATAACTGTTCAATCAAAAATTTCAATTTTTTCGGAGATAGTGCCTAATGGACGGCAAAACATTTTGTATTTCCCATACTTTTCGTAACATTTTTTTCTTAGTAGATACAAGCGTGTCTTTACAAACTATGTTCAATTTTGTCGCACAATCTTGATTTTAACAATTTATATATTTTTGTGACATACATCTCATTAATAAAGCTTTTATGCGTGAGAAGTGCATTCATTTAGCTTCTTTTTATGTATTACATTAAATATTGAGTGCAGTAGTTCCTTCTGAAAAAAAAAAAAAAAACATCTGCCGTAACATACAAAAAACACCTATTTTCCCCATGCTAGGGAAAGAGTTAATGCAAGGCCAGTTGGGAAGGCCCTGTGCAACATGGAAGTGGCCTGGTACTGACCCGAATGAAATGGTTTGTGCGGTCTTTAAAGTACCTTAAATATTTGTCAAACAAGCTCGATGGCATGGAAGATGATAATTCTCGGGCGATCACTTTTGAGAGATAGTTTAACTTTATCGAGACTCGGCTCGTCATGGCACCCTTGAAGTATACTGCCGACAGCTCTCTTGGCATTGATTGCGAGCTTAGGACAGCGCCAGAAACATTTGGACGCTTGCAGTGCTGTTGCGACTGGGGGTCCTAATATTTGGGTATTCATTCGGCTGAAGGAGTAAGAGGACGTGGGGTTGGGCCCGACACGCAAGACTTAAACACACGTTTATACTACATATTTACAAGAGTATTCAAGAAGTGCTGAAGATATGAGGTTTTCGTTCAAGTTCCAGTTGTTGAAGAGGTTCACCGAGCGTGCGTCCCCCCTTTTAACACCTTCATTCCCTTTGTCCCGTCGCTTTCCCCCAATCCGGTGTTAGGAGACTGATTTCACCATGTCCCGCCAATCCAGAGGTCGTAGCACTTATTCTCCAAAAGGAGTTTCATGCCAAGCACAGGCACCTCACTGGGCACGAACGGGGGAGGCACACTGACCCCGTCTCTGGAGCGGCAGTGCGGGCGGTTGACGAGTCACCTGAAGAAAGGTCCCCTCCCGGCAGAGCTCAACTGCTGGCCATAATTCGTCATGGTCAGGATGGCTCGGACGGGGTCGATGGCTCGTTCATTATCTTCGTGAGCGATTGTTCTCAAAGTGAAACGGCCAATCACAATAATGCCAAGTCATACGAAGTTTCGCGAAAGTGAAACTATCTACTAAAGTGATCGCCAGAGAAGACCACCCGAGGAAAGCTCCGTCTCCTCTTCAGATGACCATTACGAGTGAAGAGAAATTTCGGAATTGCGATTCCTTGAATAAAGGTACCATTTCTTTTTGCATTCATCTCACGTTACATTAGCGGTTTTATTTTCTTTATTTCGCTTGACTGGAAAGTCGCCCCTTGCGTTACAATCGCGGTCGCATTATATTCCGGTAAATACGGCATTGCACACCCGTTTTCAGCCGCCTGCAGTGTGCTTACGTGCCAGCCTGCGTCTGCTTAGAACTTTTCTCTTTCTCTCATTTTTTTTCCTTTTTCGGACGGCACCAGAGAGGTGTCATACGAGGCGGGTTGGTGTAAAATTTCGCCGTATAATCAAGATTATTATTACATTATTTTATGGGGGTTTTGCCAGGACCAAACCAATTGGTCGCAAATGCGGGTTGTCGCATAACCGGGGGACGTATAATCGAGGTTCCACTGTATGGGCACAAGAGTCAAGGCGCCCACTGGAGGATGAAGTGGAGTTACGAGCTGAGATTAGGGATCTGATTAGAACCACCCCTCTCCCTAGAAACATGCATCCAGAGCACAATATCAAAAGGAGAAAGGCAAAAGCTAAAGCACTCTTGCGGGAGATACAACAGCAGCATCAACTTTCGTAGATGCTGCCTGGGTGACAGGGAAAGAAGCATATACTGCCGTAGTAGCAAACATTCAAGGGAAGGTGCAAGATGCCATCACTGTCTTTACCAAGGATTCCATGGTGGCCAATTCTAAGCCAATTCCAAAGCTGCTATAAAGGGTTTCGATAAAGGCTACGTGGCCGCAGTTAGAGCTAAACTTATTGAAAACACTATGAGTATGAGAACTGAAATCCAATGGTTTCCTGCGCATATGGGAGAAGTGGACGAGACCCGGGCTAACCTCAATGAGGTTACTCATGACTTGGCACGAGGACTTACTAGCCGTCACAGTCACAACCGAGCCCGTCCACCACCAGGCCGGGGAATTTAGAGACAATTTATTAACATATAACGAGATAACTAAACACTAGTATCTAGGACGCAGACAGTTCCATTGCCACATTCACAGCTGAACAGGGTTCAGACAGTTTCAATGAGACTATTACAAACAGGAACTTATCCCATGCCGTACCACCTTGATAAAATTTATCCAGAAGGGAGGTCAAGAAAGATTGTCATGCGTGCAATGGCAATCATTAGGATCAGACACATGCTCACGGGATGCCCTGCCACTCTCACCAACCCTGAAGAAGAATGGCTCCATTGGAAGAAGATGCTAAAGAGTTCATCTTTTCAAGATCACTACGGGCTGTCCAGAGGGCCCACGATGTCCCTAAAGGGCTGGGCCTAACGGTGCCATCGTGGGTGCGGCCCGCCTCGGCTTGAAATAGTCGAGCCTCAGGACTTTTGTAAATAAAAAGTTTTCACACACACAAGAACAAGCGACACTCAGATGACAACGAAGCGGTTATCACGATCATCGATTGTCGAAATCTGACCTGCAGTTCGAGTGCATTGGCTATTTATAACATAGGGACCGTCATTTTCGGGTAAAACTTGATAAAACCCGATTTCACGATTTTTGCACTTCGAAAGAGCAGGTAGTGGGCGACACTGGAGTGAAATGTGACACGCACATCGCCCCACTTGCAACAGCGAATCGTGGTGCATTTGAGTTACAGTTAAACCTGCTTATAACGAACCTCCATATAACGAATTCCTGGATATAACGAAGTTTTTCGATTCCCCGCCGTTACTCCATAGAAGCACACGTATTTAAGACCTCTACGTAACGAAGTGGCAGCGGGAGACCCCCTCGATATAACGAATTTTCCCCTCCGACCACCTTGAGACCACCTAGAGATTTCGTCCAAAATTTTGTCATTTTTGCGCGAGCAACAACCGAAAGCACCTTCTCCGCCACAATGGAATGCGAAGCGAGCGCACGTGTGCGTGCGTGTGCGAGGCGGCCCTGCATCCCTCGACCCGGCGATCTTGCCGCCGCGGGCGTGACCTTTCCCCCTCCCTTCATTCAAATCTGATCCTGCCGCTTGCTGCAGCCGGCCTAGCCCGCCAAGCCGGCACTCTCTCCTTTTCCAGCTGATGTTGCCGACGCGCTGGTACACGCTGTGGCACATCAGACTCGATGAGCGCGGACACGCGCTGTCAAACGCTGGCGGCGTGTCGAAGCGCCGCTGGAGAAGCGAGCGAAGTGACCTTCGTGCTGTTGTCTATCGCTTCAACGCAAACTGAGTGCCGAGAACACACAGCACGCAGAAAGCTACGAGCCGCCGACGCACCTACACTGCTAGACTCTGCCCCAACGCAGATCGCTTTCAAGATACGGCATGCACGAACGCGCGCAGCCCCGCTATCCCTCCCCCCTCGCTCCCTCGCCGGTGCCTCGAGCGCAACGGAAGAAGGCGCGCTTCCTCCCTGCTTTTCTTGCGCGTGCGAGATTTAGACGCGGTCGTCGGCTCCCCTCCCACGTTTTCGCTCGCACATACAGCATACGGCGCGCAGCGACTGCGTTATCGCCCTGTATGGCCACGCTAGCGGCAAAAACACGCAGCAAGAACGCGCGTCAGAAACGCGCGCCAAAAGCGGCAGGAATCGGGGTCTTGCGGCGTGCCGCGCGAAATTGGTTCTGCGGCAAATGCCACGTGCCGCGAGATGAAGAACCAATCAAGAGCGACGAGGGTGACGTCACGGAGCCATCACAACCGGAACGCCGCCGGTCCGCGCCGGGTTTTCAATCGACTATTGTCGTCTCTCGCATGAAACAACGAGCGCTCGCGGTGTTGGTCGCCCGTTCGGAGAGCGCGGGAGATCTTATCGCGCTGCCGCGCGGCGAGACGCGCGTGCCACGGTGGCCTTGCGGCAAGGCGCTGACGCGCAGCAATTTGCCGCTCGCTGCATGACGCGCGCGTTTTTTGCCGCTAGCGTGGCCGCACCCTTATATACGGAATATCTATGAGCCAAAACCAATTTTAGGGCCACAACGCGTCATGGACTCCATCTTTATATAGCAAATACGGATCTCAAGGGCCATACTTTTGCTGGCGGAAACCGAAAATAAAATACGTCATAGTTGTCGCCCCCGGCACTTTGGGCGGCCAATGCCATCGTCAAGCCACCAAGCCAAGCGACATGAAAAGTCAAAATGGCTGCTCGGGCCGTTGCGGGGTGGCAGTTCGCAACGTATGATGCGGGAACGGTCCCACAGTTGCGACGCAACAGCGGGGTTACCAATGCATTGAGTTCTATGGGAGCTGTGCCGGGACCGGTCGAAAAACGACGTAACAGCTGGGAAAACGCAGCCCCCGGGAACGTAACAGCAAGGTTCTACTGTAACGCTATACGACGCCATTGTGACGCTCGCTCTTCGTTTCCGATGCCTCGCGCTTGTGCGAAATGACACGCATCCACGCATCCGGTACCTGGTGTGACATTCCGAGGATGAGTGCTTCGACGAAAACGGAAAACGGGTGCGCGTTACAATTGAGGGCGCGTTAGAATCGAGTAAATTCGGTAAACATTTATTTTTCGAATTTCCGTGCCGAACCTGCATATAACGAAATCCTCTTTAAAACGAAGTTTTTCGGGAATTTGTCAATTTCTTTATATCCAGGTTTAACTGTATCGCCAACTAAAGGCGTGCAGTACACTTCCAATGGCACTACACGACTCACTGTAAAACAGATAGGTGAAGAAGCTTATTGTAATAGGGTTGGTGCCAATAGCTAAATGTGTGGTGTGCGACAACCTGGGAGGAGATATGCTAGTACCAGAATAAGGAACTGAGTGTGTGCCGGCGTTTTCACGTGAGACGGGTGGGTGAGTATTGCGGGCAAGCTGATAGAGTAGGCGGCTACTGTTCTTGATCGCCTCTTCTTGTTTACATGCGATCTAGCGGCAGGAAAACACACCATACGGTCGTAGTTTGACGATGCCTTGTGTACATTGGTGCCAAAATATTGGTTTGAAGGGATTAAATTCATTTGTAAAAAAATCTGCAAAACTCTCACACCTGCTTTTTTCAGGACATGGCGGAAGTGTGCAGAGGAACATACCCAGCAAATTTTTTTTACGACCCTCGACGTCGAAAGATTGCCGAAGTTGCCCTTTAAGAAAGAGTAATGCACCAAGCATGGCAAAGGGAACTGTGCCAGCATGTCACAGTTGTGCCTTTTCTCATCTGAGGCTCTCAAAAAGATTTTGAGGCACCACGCTAGAAATTTGTCTCTGAGCAATGCACAAAACTGCCCCACCCTGCAAGACACATCAGCTGCCTATTGTAATGCATGCTTGCAGCACAGACTGTGCATGGGGTCAGCCAGCCGGACAATGACAAAGCCGATACACAACCCTGGCAAGCAAAGACAAAAATGGCACGCACCTTGAAGTGGTTCTGGGGCTTCCCAGGGGTGACCGCCAGCACCACAGCTTGTTGGCCAACACGTGTCGTGTATTCATCAATGGTTGCCTTCAGTTTCCTGCAGGTGTTGGGAAACAACAACACATGCCACTGTTGAAAAAATGTCGACGTTTCGCCTAAAAGGCAAAGCATCGATTGCAACAGCAAATTAGTAGACAGCTATACAAAGTAAGGATATTAGTTTTATCGGCCCGTATAAGCTTGTAAACATTCCCTTATTAACTAAATTAACAAGCATGGTGTCGCGCACACACAGGTAAACATGCACAGATCTCGCTCGATGACCGCGGAAACTCGCCGTCTAAACGCTGGAGTTCGAAAGCGCGGCAGCAGTAGCAGCGAGCGAATTGACCTTTGTGCTGTCTCTCACTTCAAGGAGAACGAAACAATTTTTAAATGCACCGCACTCGCAAACCTACCGGAACTGGGCATGGCGTACTTTGTCCACATCACAGATCGCTTTAAGATGTAATATGGGGTCCGTTTCAATCACGATTAATAAACCGCATTGAGAAAATACAGAAAAAATTCGCAAGGCTCATTCTTTCCCAGTATTATCGTACTGACTCTGTTTCTGAAATGCTTCGGTTGCTTGATTTGCCTACACTGCCTCAGTGCCAGAAATTAGCTAGACTTAAATAATTCCTTTTCTCGTTCTTAAAAGGCCACTTAAATATTGAGACCACACCCTACCTTGCTTCTAGGTAGGCTAGAAACATCAGGTCAATAGGTTCTCAATTCCAAAAGCATATCTGGACATGTCTATTCGCTAGTCAGGTGATCACCCAGCATTGCCTTTTGACATGCACATGCTACTACCTGCTGTTGTAAAACATAGCACAGGACTATGCCCGATGCTGCCGCTCGAGCCCATCTGGCACATCAGGTCACTCATTAGCAACTATCCGACTTGCAATTTTTTCAAAAGGACCGCTATGACTGCAGCCACCGACACCTCTGCTTTTCTCCGGGATCTCTTGTACATCTCTGGATTCCATATAGTTGAGTAGGTCTGTCTTTCCAAAAAGCTTTTGCCACGTTAGACCGGACCTTACAAGGCTTTACGGCAACTTAGTGACCTTAACTATGAGATTGCATGACTGGACAGCTCTTCACTATCAGCCCTATCACCTCATGACGTTGCGCACATATTCTGGTTGAAACCGTACTTTTCCGCCTCCTCCTCCCTGGGGTTTAGACTGCACAGAGACGGCGCTCCGCCGGTTGGGGAGGTTAGATGTTACAAGCCACCTCCTTGGACAAACGAAGAAGACTCCGCCTCCTCCTGCTTGTGTAATTAGACTGCACAGAGACGGCGCTCCGGCGGTTGGGGAGGTTAGATGTTACAAGCCACCTCCTTGGACAAACGAAGACTCCGCCTCCTCCCTTTCCTTGTGTAATTAGACTGCGCAGAAACGGCACTCCGCCCACTGGGGAGGTTAGATGTTACAAGCCACCTCCTTGGACTAACGAAGAAGACTCCGCCTCCTCCTGCTTGTGTAATTAGACTGCGCAGAGACGGTGCTCGACCCGCTGGGGAGCTTAGATGTTACAAGCCACCTCCTTGGACAAACGAAGAAGACTCCGCCTCCTCCTCCTCCTCCTTGTGTTAATGCGCAGAGACGGTGCTCCACCCTCTGGGGAGGTTAGATGTTACAAGCCACCTCCTTGGACAAACGAAGAAGACTCCGCCTCCTCCTCCTCCTTGTGTAATAGACTGCGCAGAAACGGCACTCCGCCCGCTGGGAGGTTAGATGTTACAAGCCACCTCCTTGGACAAACGAAGAAGACTCCGCCTCCTCCTCCTCCTCCTTGTGTTAATGCGCAGAGACGGCGCTCCACCCTCTGGGGAGGTTAGATGTTACAAGCCACCTCCTTGGACAAACGAAGAAGACTCCGCCTCCTCCTCCTCCTCCTTGTGTAATTAGACTGCGCAGAAACGGCACTCCGCCCGCTGGGGAGGTTAGATGTTACAAGCCACCTCCTTGGACTAACGAAGAAAATGACAATCACCAGGCCATTGCGCATGTTCAGCCATCTTGGCCGTCTCTGTAAATAGTCTGTTTATAAATTGCACTTTACTTTGAATCTATTTGACGCTCCATCACAATATGCACTCAAAAGATGGGCGTAATGGTAAAGTCTTCCGCCATCGAAAGAGCGCACCGTAGTGGTGCACACTCGATAACAAGGCGAGCGCGACCTCGCCTTGTTATTGGAACAGAGTCTTGGTCGGTGCCTGAAGTTTCTAACACTGAAATATTTCCTTCAGGATACTGCAGGGATCGTGATCCACATGGTGGAGGAGTACTTATTCTCGTGCATGATGACGTAACCAACACACCAGTTGAAACAAGTGGATGATTCATCAGTCTCTATTTGGTGCCGGCTGGCTTTCTCGAACGGGAGCAGCCTCATTGCAGGTTCTTTTTGTTGGCAACCGAAAAACAGAAGTACAGAACCATTTTTAAGTTTGTGAAGATCATTAACGTATGTATCCTCAGAATCAATACTATTTTCAGGTGACTTTAATATGCCAGATATAGTGACAAGATTATCACCCATCGTTGAGTGCACATACAGCTGCTCAGTCTACTTTGTATGAGCTAACACAAGAACACGGGTTATTACAGTTTGCTAACTTTCCCACTAGAATGGGTAGTAGCATTCCAGATTTATTTTTTTCGTAATGAAGTGACTAAGTGAGCTCAGTTATTGTTACACCAGGGATAAAAAATCGTGAAGTACTACTAACAGCAACTGTAGCGTGCGATAGGCATCAGATGAATGCATCATGTGTGAGAAAAGTTATCTTTTATGATAAAGGTAATTATACTGCAATGGGCCACAAACTAGACAAATTTCCGCAGAAATTTGTGTACTATAGTGACACAGTGGATATTGAAAACTTGTGGCATATATTCAAAGAGAAACTCCTTCCTTTGCAGATCAATGCATTCCATCAAAGACATTTTCCGCAAAACGTCCTCTATAAAAGCCTTGGATTAACAATGTACCTACTATGCAAATCTATCAAGAAAGCCCTGATATTCAGAGAATAGTGTAGAACCAAGAAGCAATATTTATACAGCGAATTGAAGATTCTCGGTTCCAAACAAAAGCACAAAATGAAAATGGCAAAAATTGAGTAAATGTTAACTCTTGGAAGCGAAATCAAATCTAATCCAAAATACCATACTTACTCGAACTATCACATACTTTTTTTTCCCAATAAAACAGGTCCAAACATTGCGTGCGCGTTAGAATCGAGTACGACCCTAAATCAGCGTTACCACATAGCCCTCGGCATTTAAAAATGGCCACCTTGCATGCGCTTCGAGTATAGCTACACTCTAGCCTAACTGCCGTAGCTTCCTCCATGTGCTAATTAGCGATGTGTTTACACATTAGTCTACCGTCTGTCTTCCCATTTTGTGCGTCTGCTCTATCACCATAAAGTGGTGAGTTCATCAGGATGCCGCATTTAAAACGAAAATGATCATGATCAATGATCAGACGAAAATTGGGCCGCATCATGGGCATTCGAAGAATCCGAAACTAGCGTGCGGCACTGGCGCAAAAAGGAGAGGATTTTCACGAGCAAAGCAACGCAGAAGGGTTTCAGTGAATCGAAGCAGGACGTATTCTGCGACGATCCACTTCGGCGATTTTCTTGAAAGCGATCTGCAATGGGAAGAGTCCGCCGCGCGCTGTGTTTTCGTCGCTTATAGGTCACGTTGAAGCGAGAGGCGTGCTAGCACGAAACCGAAGCAGGATGTATTCTGCGACGATCCACTTCGGCGATTTTCTTGAAAGCGATCTGCGACAAGAAGAGTCCGCCGCGCGCTGTGTTTTCACCGCTTATTGACTCTTTTCGCGGCGATCCCGTGGGCGCTGCCATGTTTGATGACGTGGTGACGCGTCCATTGCTTGTCTCAACTGCCTCCTTGTTTACAATGGAAGTGTATGACGCTGGCGCGGCTTAGAAAGCCTCTGTTTTCAGAGATATCGTAGGCGGTGACTAGGTGGACGACACGCTTTGATCAAAGCTTCAGAGAACATGCAAAAGCGATTTCGGAGCTGATTAAGCTATGTCCAAGCGGCGCGAACAGCGTATATGGTGCTTGTTCTAAAAGTGGGGCTAAATATGTATTGCAAGCTATTTAAGCTTTCCGATTATGAATTCAGTCAGGATTAGTGTGTTTTGCTTTTTTTTCTTTAATCAGCAAACATTTTGAAGCAGTGGCTTGTCAGTTTCACACTCAGTGAAGTTCCTCGGTGCGGCCACTATCTGATTATTTTCTGCCTAATCGCTCGCGGGTGTGCTCAGTTCCGATAGATTTGTTCTTGCTGCACACAAGGCTTGAAACGTAGCTGTTTTGTACATTGTAATACCTTGTAGCAAATATACATTACAGCTAGTAACTCGCTTACTCTTGTGGACCGTCACGAAACATTCAGCTTCGACCATTCGTGCGCCATCGGTGTAGTCCGTCATTTATTGTGTGTATACAGTGCGCATATATTTAAGTGTGCGCCCATTCACTTACTTGTGATACATCGGCGATAGAGTGGGCGTAAGTTTTCCTGCCACTTGGGACAAATGTGTATAGATAACGTGCGCAAAACTTACTATGACAGGAAGCGGCGCTACTCCTTTTGTCATTGTTTAACGAGTGGTACTCACTCTTGCTGACGTTCTGGGGATGAAGCCCTTTCTTTGAAGGTTAGCAATACAAGGCTGGCAGATGCGAAAATTTCTGTATCTTCGAAGAAAGCCGTACATCTCAGAAGTGCCGGTAACACGTTTGGACAGTTGCAGCAGCGGTCCGTGAACTTGGCCACGCAGATTCATTCTATTCCTTAACATGCCAGTCACTATTTTCGCAGCCAACTATTGCACACGTCTTCAATCCACATGATTCAATCTAGCATGATTGGAGCACAGTGTGTTAGCGAAAACTCAGTTGCATCTCTGACAGCTGATCGCACAGAAGCAAAGTAGAAGTGGTAATGGTTTCGTATTCGTGCGCGGTCGCTGAGGAGAGGTATGGTGCGCCGCCGTGAGCGCCATCTCGTTTCTCTAAAAAAAAAACTGCTCTGCAAAAAGGGTCAATAGGTCGCGTTGAAGCGAGAGGCATCCTAGCACGAAGGTCAATTTGCTTTCCGCGCTTCGACTACATCGCAATCAACGCTGCGCCTTTCGGACGAAACTGACTTGTTTTATTCATCGCAATTTTAGTGCATCGGTAGTAAATCTTTGTTTTTCCGAATTAGAGAAAGTTGAATTACTGTATGAAAGCAAGAGATGCGCGGTACTGTAAAGCATGTTTTTTTTTTAGTCACGGAAAACGGGTGTGTGTTACAATCGAGAGCGCGTTAGAATCGAGTAAATACGGTAAGTGTGGCACTACATTGGGCTCATGTGGTCAACACATCAAAAGATATTTCTGGTGTAGCTGCTCTAAAACACCAAAGCAAACCTAGTAAAGGATGATGTAGACAAAGCTGAATGTTTTCATAAATACTGTATTTACTCGTGTAATGAACACACCTCCCACTTTTCCAATCAAGAAGTGTGTTTTTTCTTTTCCTTGCATAATAAACACACCCTGAACTTGCTGCCGTGAAGTAGGAGAGACACGGTACGATTTGGCATCTGATATGGCACTGGGCGAGAATGATTGTATCGGACGCTGTATAGAAGCCGAATTGGATGCCGAATCGTACCGTGTCTCCTAATTTCATTGTGATAGCAATAATATGGGATCTCCAGGCGCATTTTTGTCATCGGCGCCGACAATCTCGCCTCAATCTTCCGGGTTCTGAGGGAGGAAAGCAGGTAGGAAATGCGCTGTATTCCGTTGCGTGCATGGTGCCAGGGGGAGAGCCGGGAGGAGGGCGGCGCAGCAGGGGAGGGAGGGGGGCAGTGCGCATGGCGCGACCGCGCACGTCTTATCTTGGAAGCAATCCGCATCGGCGGCTGAGTCTACCAGTGCGACGGTGGCTCACACCTTTGTGCGTGCTCCGTTCTCGCCGCTCAGTTTGCGTTGAAGCGACACATAGCACGAAGGACACTTCACTTGCTGTTGCTGCCGCGCTTGGTCACGCCAGTATCCCCGGTCATTGAATGTGATGTGTCCATGTTTGGCTGTGCGCACTGACACCATGCTTGTTAATTTACATGTTAGCGAATGTTCGCAAGTTTATACAGCCGATAAAACTATTATCCTTACTTCGTGTAGCTGTTTACGCATTTGCTATCACAATCGATGGTGCGCCTTTCGAAACTGTGATTTTTAACAGCGGAGCTGTTTAAGCTGGCCGTTAGTCGTCCCCAAAAAATGTGGGCCGATCCTGGCGGTTGTGCAGAAAGGGTCCAAGCACAATTGCACATACCCCTGTGAACTAGCGAAGCTGAGCCTGGCTAAGTCTAGCTAAGCATGGCTGGGACTACTTAAGCTTAGTAAGTCATCGATAGCCAACCAATAGTAAGCGATAATCGATCAATAATAAATAAATTACGGAAAATGCTGGGGATGACTTGGTAGTGCTTAGCCTAGCCCAAATACGTTGCCAATACCTTGCGATAGCCAATCGATAGGCAGGGGTTCTCAAGCATGTTCGTTCCGGGGAACCCTGCTAAGCTCCATGAAGCGCCAAGGAACCCCCCCCCCCCCCCCCAAGTTAACCGAATTAAATGTCCAAATTAAACTAATGTCGAATTATCCAGAGTATCAAGAAAACAATAAATGAATGCTTACTACGTCACCACGCTTTTATTTACTGATTGAATCAGCAAATACTGTTTCTATTTTGCACAAAAGCAGTGAGGAAGCTGAAATTCTTGTCATCTCATGACTGATTAAGGGTGTTGCGACTCGGGGTCCGGGACGAGAGACTGAGTCTTGAAGCAGGCGAAGAGGAGACGAAAGCTTTATACAATATGTACAAATATGTACAGATATAGCAGGAATAGCAGGTAATAGCTGGTAATAGCTGCCCTTAGCTGGTGATAGCTGGTCAAAGCAGTAAGAGCGCACCAGACCGACGGGGCGGCCGGTGGCGACTCTCTGGCTTAACAATGGGCCGGTTCTTCCTTAAATCCCCTTGGCGGCGGCTCCTCGTTGACAGGAGGAAGACGGGACGGTTGCTGACGTCACTCGCGTCGCATTGTGTCGTCGCGTCCCCCTGGCGACTCGTCGACAGGACCCCGAGGGACGGGTGGCGATGATGGCCGGGGCTGCTTGCACGTCGGCAGGACACAGACGGGGCAGTTGCCGAGGTCCCCCCGCGCCGTATTGTGTCGTCGCGTCCCTTTGGCGACTCGTTGACAGGATTCAGACGGAGCAGTTGCTGAGGCACCCGCGTCGCATTGTGTCGCCACGTCCCGTTGGCGACTAGTCGGCAGGACCGAGAGGGACGGGTGGCGATGATTGCAGGTGCTATGGCACAACAAGGGCTAGCAGCGGCGAAGGCCTCGCAACATCCTTCGCTTCGCAGCGCGGCCGCGGCGCCACGCCTTTATCTGCAGACACGCTTTTCAATACCGCGCGCACATCCGGTTACTTTTTCGCTATGGAGCTGGTCGCCAACAAATTGTCCGTCCATCGCGATGTAGCCGGTGCTCTGAATCTTTGACATTTTTGCACTGAGTCAAAGCACAACTGCTTGCCGCAACCGCTGCTGACGAAAGTGCGGCTGTTATAGACGCGATCATGGACGGCGACCTTGCAGTACAGATGGCAGGCGGCCGACGCACTCACCAAGTCAAAATGAAACCATCATTTGCTTCAACAAGTATGGACGATTTCGCAGTCGCTATCAATGCGATCATGGATGGCGACTACGCAGTTATGAAGGCACGCAGCCGATGCACGCGCACCGAGTCAAAACGAAACTACTGTTTGCCGCAACCGCTGCGGACGAAACTGTGGTGGCTATCGACACGATCACATATGGCGACCACGCACTTATGGAAGCACGCGGCTAGCCGCCAACGCGGTGTTACGCGCGGCGATTAACGCAATAATAAGGGCTTTGAAGGCACAAATAAGCACAAAGCATTCCGGCGTTGCTGTCAGTCCTATATCGCGTACGATTGCCGCTGAGGACCCTAGCGATGCGGACTTCGGCGCTTCGTTTTTGGACGCTAGCGTCGTTTTTGCTTTTTTGCGGCGTGCATTTGTGGTGCTCCGCACATTTTCTTTTATTCCTCCGACGTATACGTCAGTACACACCCTATCGGCACCTACCCTGTCTACAAACGGGAGAAATGCGCATGTTGGTAAGTTACAGCTTCCGAGATTTAAGAGCAAAAGCTTAGGCACACTGCCTGTTTTCGGAGGTTGGGTGGCTACAAGCTGCTTGCGGATTTATTGCACAGTTCCAAATTGCCGTTAGACACTGTGATTTGCTTTTTGACACTCGGGCATGGGTATAAGAAGTTCTGTGGATCGAGCACACCTCTTTTTCGCCGTTTTAGCCACTTAATTGGCGAGCGTGAAACCACAGAAAATTTAGCAGTGGCTCGTGGTACCCCAAGCAGGGGCCTGCGGAACCCCAGGGTTGCGCAGAACCCACGCCCTATATTTATGTCAACTGCAGGACGAAGGCCTCTCCCTGCGATCTCCAATTACCCGTCTTACGCTAGCTGATTCAGACTTGCGCCTGCAAATTCCCTAACTTCATCACCCCATCTAGTCTTCTGCTGCCCTCGACTGTGCTTCCCTTCTATTGGTATCCATTCTGTAACTCTAATGGTCCACCGGTTATCCATCCTACGCATTACATGGAAACGCCCGAAAGCCATTGGGCTTAGCCTAGCCCAAACGCCAAGACTAGCTAGGTGCCCATCAGCTCTGCTGTCTCTTTCGTATTGCGCCTCCAGTGCAAGCAATGCTAATTTTCTTTTAGAGGTCGCGATGCTCAGGTGGCTGCGGAAAAAAAATAACTCAAAATTTTACCCTGCATAATGAACCCTAACTTTGCACATATTTTTCGGGAAGAAAGTGCGTTCATGATGCGGTTATTATTAGTGCGTTCTTCCACTTTATTTTCTTGCTAAACTCTCTAAATACTGTTTTATATGCACCTAAGCAGCTACCTAACATGACAAACATAGTAGTCACTGAATCAGGCATATGAACTCTCCTCTGTAAGCTAGATTCACATTCCACCCTATGCCCCAATGCCATACCAAGTGAAATACTTTACACGTTGCAGCGTACACATTTCATCGTATTTGGCTATGATCATTAACAAGTTGTTGCAGAGTAAAAAATTACCGAAGGAATGGAAATTCGCCAACGTAACACCCATACATAAATCTGGTGACAGGACTAGGCCAGTCTCACTCCCATTTGCTGTAAAACACTAGAACATATGGTTTACTCTGGTCTTATTGAGCACCTTCAACAACACAATTTTCTCATGGAGGGCCAGCATGGTTTTCTCTCAGGCCTATCTTACACAATACAACTCGCTGAATTTCTGATCTATCATTAGGGTTCAACAACTCTGTGCAGATTGAGGCCATTTCTCTAGATTTAAAAGAAATGTTTTGACATAGTATCACATGATGTGCTGTCGTTTCTAGGCTTGTGTCAGGGTCACTATTCAGACGGCTTGAAAATAATCTTCATGATCGCGAACAACGCACTGTGATAAACGGCTCGTTATCATCCCCAGTAAACGTCTTATCCAGTGTACCACAGGGATCAGTGCTGGGTCCATTACTTCGGATTTTTATTATTGATTTGGCCGATGGAATTAAATCAACTATTAGACAATACGCCGATGATTGCGTGCTATATAGCCCGGTCATATGCCTACATGACACAGACTTTCTACAAACTGATCTGAACAAAGTTCTTTCTTGGTGCGATAAATGGAAGATGAATCTAAATGCAGCAAAGTGCTATCACATTCCTTTCACCAACAAGAAAAAAAAATTACACCATCGTCCCGTAGGGGAACCCTGAGTATTATGCGAAGCAGCCATGGGGTCGACTGAAGGCAGTTTTATCAGCTGTATAAACTTGGACATGCAGCAGCACCAGCAACGGGCAGAACTGTTGTCGAACCCGTCGGCGTTTTGCCCGAGTTCGCACCGAACGCACGCGGGGTTTGGTGACTGCTGCCGGTGCCTCTGGGGCGCCTACTGTCGCGCCTCTAACCTGAGCTGCTTCGCATTATTGCGCGCGGAGCCGCAGGTGTTGCCATTCGTTGCGCAATCCGGAGAGGAGAGGAGCGTCGGAGAGGAGAGGAGATGAGACAAGGAGAGGAGGGGGAGGAGGGAGGAGAGGAGATGAGACAAGGAGAGGAAGGGGAGGAGGATGCGCATGTGCAGTAGGAGTGTGGACGCCGCACGGCGGAGGGAAGGAGGGAGTGACACAGCCTGACAATAAGATGCTTCGCATCTAAAAAAAAGTACTAAGTGCATACCATATAGACGCGTGTAAGGGCCGCACTTTTCTTTTCAGAACTGTAACAAGGTGTGGCCCTTACACGAGACCAAAGGCTCAGTACCGTATAAGGGCCGCTACTAGATGGCTCTCTAGTAGAGGCACGAGGAAGTACACAGATTGTGAAAATCGGGGCACCGAACGCACTAGCTTCTCTGAATGGTGGACTGCCAAGCGGGGAGGGGGGGGGGGGGGGGGGTGCGGCCTTTTATCGAGTCTATATGAAATTTTTGACCGAGGAAATGATTCAAGTGGCAGATAAAATGAAGTACCTCGGCGTCACAATTACTGCTACACTGCACTGGTTTGTGTATGTGGATAATACAGTGTAGACCGCTTATAACATAAGTCGCCGGAGTCGCGAATATCTGCACTATAAGTGGTACAGCACTATAACCAAAACAACGATTTTCAAGCCCTGCACGTATGCAAAACATGTAGACCACGCATGTAGACACGCTTTGTACTATCGCGCGCACATCGCGATTACGTTTTCGCCAGTGAGCTGGCGAAAACATAATCGCGATGTAGCCGGTGCTCTTCAAGCTCGACAGCTTTGCACCGAGTCAAAACGAAACAACCGTTTGCCGCAACTGGAAAAAACCGTGACCGCTATCGATGCGATTATGAACGGCGACTTTGCAGTGCTGAAGGCAGGCGCCCGACGCAAGCACCGAGTCTGGACGAATTAACTACCATTCGCTGCAACACCTGCAGTCGAAACCGCGGTTGCTATCTATGCGATCATCGATGGTGACTACGCAGTTTTTTAGGCACGTGGCCGACACGCATACCGAGTAAAAACGAAACTACTGTTCGCCGCAACCGCTGCGGAGAAAACCACGGCCACTATCGACGCGATCGTGGATGACGACTACGCAGTTACGAAAGTCCGCGGCCAACGCGATGTTATGCGCGGCGGTAAACGCAAGAATACAGGCTTTAAAGACACAAATAGGCTCGAAGCATTCCGGCGTTGCTGTAATTCACGTACGATTTCAACTGATGGCTGTGGCGATGCAGATTCCGCCGCTTCGTTTCGGTTGGACGCTAGCGCCGTACTTTCTCTTCTGCGTCGCACATTTGTGGCTCTCCTCGCTCACCGAGCTCCCAAAATAGTCCAAATTAACCGAGGTGTGGCCAAATAAGTCCGAATTAATGAGAGTTTGCATTCAATAATGCATACGCTGGCTGGGAGCACGCACCTTGTTGAGAAATGAGCTCGCTGCCGCCCTTGTCGGCGAGATTTTCCCGCGGAAGCCGCATTATAACCGGTATTTCGTCTCACGTGGCTGCACTATAAGCGGTATGCATATACATGGAGTTATCATCATCATCAGCCTATATTTTATGTCCACTGCAGGACGAAGGCCTCTCCCTACGATCTCCAATTACCCCTGTCTTGCGCTAGCGTATTCCAACTTGCGCCTGCAAATTTCCTAACTTCATCATCCCATCTGGTTTTCTGCCGACCTCGACTGCGCTTCCCTTCTCTTCCATTCTGTAACCATAATGGTCCGCTGGTTATCCATCCTACGCATTACATGGCCTGCCCAGCTCCATTTCTTCCGCTTAATGTCAACTAGAATATCGGCTATCCCTGTTCTCTGATCCACACCGCTCTGTTCCTGTCTCTTAACGTTAGTCCTAAGATTTTTCGTTCCATCGCTCTTTGTGTGGTCCTTAACTTGTGTTCGAGCTTCTTTGTTAACCTCCAAGTTTCTACCCCATATGTTAGCGCCGGTAGAATGCAATGATTGTACACTTTTCTTTTCAACGACAGTGGTAAGCTCCCAGTCAGGATTTGGCAATGCCTGCCGTGGAGTTCTATGGGAGGGTAAACGGGAGTAGGAAAAGACCGCGTTGCAGCCAGTTCTGGACTATAAACAGTTACGATATAAGTGGTCTATACTGTACTCGTATGCGTTGTAGCTAGTTCTGCACTATAAACGGTTAAGTTATAAGTGGTCTATACTGTACTCGTATAACAAGCAAGGCAGTACAGAGTGCTGCACTTCTTTCTGCAGAATTTCAAGCATGCACCACCACAGTCATTAAAAGAGACATTGTATTTTACTGATATAAGGGCCTCAGCTGAGTATACATCCATAGCATGGGGTCTGTATACCGGAATCCTTAGAGACAAACTAGAAAGACTTGAGAAGCGCTCCGCAAGATTCGTCACGAGCAATTACAATTTTTGTGTTAGAAGCTGCAACATTGCAGATTGCCCGGGCTGGAAACCGTTGGCATAGAGTCGAAACATGCTTTGCTTAAAATTTTTTTTTTCAGATCTACCATCACCAAACAGGCATTGAGAAAAACAAATATTTCACAGCACCACATTACATTTCCAGCAGGAAGGACCATAGTAAAAAAATGTGTATGTACAAGTGTCGGATTAATGCTTTTATATTCCCTTTTCCCTCGCACGAATGAAGAAAGGAATTTTTTACCCTGGTAAATTGTTGATGCCACCAATTCTTTAAATGGTGTTAAAAATATGTTTGAAACATATACTTTTACGTTTCTTCTTTGAGAATTTGGTGTATTGGATGTTCCAAGTGCTTGTTTGTTCATGGCTTTTCTTTTTAAATTTTCTACAGCAGTGTTAATTGTTTATAGTATTTCATATACAGTAAAACCCCGATGATATGATCCCAGCTGGTACGAATTTCGGTGTGATACGAATTCGTAACATTCCCCGGCCGAAATACATTGCTCACAATATAAAAAAAATCGGCTGTTCAGAACGTGTTGCCGCGCCGCTGCGGATCATACGAACGCGTGGGCAATAGCGGCAGCGGCCGAGTCTGGGGCGACCAGCACTGCGATCTCCAATTACCCCTGTGTTGCGTGAGCTGATTCCAACTTACGCCTGCAAATTTCCTAAATACGATATACCTTAGCAATTCCTGTCATAAATGGACAACCACGAGAGCAAATGTTAAGGCTCAGATCTGTGGCTTGCTTCTGTTTTCGTGCAGCATGTGTGCCAAAAGGCCAGGAAATGATAGATGGCTAAGCAACAACCAGCAGAGATGCTCTGGAAAAGGAAACTACAGTAGGCTTCCCTTAATTCAATCCCTACTGAAGGTCCCGGCTGGCACCCATGCATTTCTATAGGCCCATACTTCCGTTATTTCACGGAGCAAGAAACCTTTAGGAGTGGAAACTTCGCCAGTTGCGGCGACCAGATAATGTCATAAGCCCGCGGAGCCACTATCATGCTGGCGGCACCTGGTGGCCGAGAAAGAACTTACCACCGTCTTGGTTGCCAAGGCAACCGGTCACGTGTGTTGCTCCCGTTCGTGGCCGCGCGCCTCACAAGTTCTACTGAGGGCACTCACGCGTCCCACCTGCATCCCATCTTAGGCTAGAAATTTTCGAACAAGGGTACACTGCACGTATCAACGCTGTTAGTATTACGGCCCTCGAACAGACACCGACAAGAAACGTTGCTGTTTGACTTAAAGGCCCAGAAAAACAATGTTACGGCGTGCGCGCTGAAGCGAAAGCCGAACGCCCGTGGCGTCTGCTTGGCGTCTGCTTTGAGCAGGAGACACGGGTGCCGCCGAAGAGAATGCGCCCGAGCAGCCCGCCGGGCTTCTGTTTTTTTTTTTTTCCGCTGCTGCTTGCATGACGTGCCGCAAGGTGCCGCCACTGCATGCGCCCCCGTCGGCGCATACTAATGTGACGTTATCTGGTCGCACGCGAGCGCCCGCGTTGACGGGAGTTTCTACTCGTAAATAATCTTCCTCCGTGCGTTATTTCGATCCTGAAGTTGGCCTTCGCTGGATAATTCGAAACTTGACCGGTCAGCATGTTCGTGCCTGACCCCTATGGTAATAATGTAAATAGCGACCCCTTTACTGGCAGCGCCTGAGTCGGCAGAGCTTGGGGCACAGTGAGTGCATTGAAGAAACGTCAAGTGCTGTCGAAAAGCCCATTTTCAGCTAGGAAGATTCTTAAGAAATAATGTCAACTCACAATGTCTGATTACGGCATTTACCCGATTCTAACAAGCACCTTTTCCCCCCTAAGAAAATTGAATCAGAAATTGCATTCGTAAGCTTTGCTGCGTAACTCAGCTGCGTATGATTTGCTCCGTAACACAGCTGTATTGAGGCCAAGCTGACTTTCAAAAATATGCGGCAAAGCTGACTTTAGTAAAGCAGCCGCCTGTGCACCACTTATACCACTGCCAATTTGTTTTTATTTTGCTAAGAAATTGGGTGCCCGTTAAATTTCTGCTTTGTTTAGGAGCTTTAATGTTACCTGTACGTTAGTTTTCTACACACAGAAACCAGCGTGCATTTGATTCTGGGGCATGGTAGAATCGGGCAAATACTGCCAAATGAATGAGCAGTGTACTTCCACATGTTTTTCTGTATCTTGTTTAATTTGGCCCAACAGATAATATTATCAGTCCCGTGAGGGTCTAATTAATGGAAGTTGACTTTACAGGGGTGCCTCAGATTCCTGAATGATCCTCAGAAGTTATCTCCTCCACTCCTGGAGTTTGTCTGTTTCCAGCCTACACTGATGAAAGATGCGAGAAACACAGATGACCAACTATTTCCCCTGAACTCAGTGGTATAAAACTGCGCTAGTTGGTTTATTTGCACCTCGAAAGACGAAAACAAGAGAGAAGACAGGACAAGGCAGTTGTCCTATCTTCTTCTCCCTTCGTTTTCGTGCACTAAAACAGTAGTCAAGATGTGAACAAAGCCGCATTACACTCTGGTCCAAAATGCGCCCACGTTAACCCTTGCACTAACCATGAGGGCCATACCTGAGCAGGCGAGTCTGCTGGCGCTTGCGAATGGAAGGGTTTGTCTCAAAGGTGTGCGGCCTCTTGCGTTTTTTCCCCGTGGCTATGGCTGCAGCTGCAGCCACCCCAATGGGACCTGAGGGAAGAACAGCAGGGGTTGAGAAAGTGATGCTCACCATTGCACTGCACTTCCCCACGAATGACAATGAGGCACATGCCATCCCTTTTGCAATGCAGGACGGGGGAAGGCCCCAGAAACACCCCAAATAACATATCATTAGCTTGACAACAGGCAGCAGGACAGTCTCTCTGAATCATGTTGACTTTATGATGTGCACCGTGGTGCGTTAACATACATCATCCTTGCCAGCTAACATTGTGATCAGCCTGCATGCGAGTCTCTCAGTTTGATTGTCTGGTGTGGATAGTGGCCTAGACAGAGAGAGTGAATAAAATGCACTGACCTGCTGCTGCCAGCTGGGTGGTGACATCGTCGGCAACCGTCGACGAGGACAACAGGTCCGAGTCGTCGAAGGGGCTGTCTGGGCTTGAGGGCGGGTCGCTCAGGTCGTCGGCTGACATCATCGAGTGACTCACAACAGCCACACTGAGTGACTGCGTCAGCTCCCCTCCACCCGTGTTCATCCTCCAGCCGGGGGCCGGTGGGGGGCGTTCAGCCACCACCTTGCCCGTCGGCTGCACCAGAAACACACCAATCTCTGTCAACTCTGGACCTGTTCTGCCACTCATTGTTGTAACACTGTGGCACCATGGCGAACTTGGTAACCATGCAGATAAAGCTCAGCAAGAACAGTCTGGTCAAATGATGCAGCTTACAATCGCGCTCTTGTATATGAACTGCTAATCTGATGACTAGCTATACACATTTACAACACTTGAATACATGGGATACATACTGTGAGGTAAATACTGTCTCATGCAACACCAGAAACATAACAGCCCTGGCTAGAGAGACAGAAACTGATGACAGTACTGTCCGCATGCATTTGGTCTGTGCTGCTACATTAATTGCCTGAAGCCTTTCTCTTCAATAAACAGTGGCATTCATGACTCAAGCTGCATCAGCATTGTACAGCCCAGCCCACATTGTTCTTTTGGCACCTTTTCACTACTTAGCCAAGATGAGTTGGCACATGGCAAAGTGTTATGCTTAGGTTTCTGCGCATACTGAGCTGCACACAGTAATAACTGTGCAACCTCATCGATAACTCTCTAGGGCATGCAACAGTACACATCGTCCGCACCTATATGTCCCCAGCATGACTACGCATCACTCAGCCACTTTCTACAAGTTCAATAGTTTAAGGCTACCACATTTTACTTTATTTATTTATGTTTATTTAGACGATACTGCCAGCTGCCTCTCGGCAGCCAAAGCAGGAGTGGTGCATTTGTCAAGAGTAGCATTGAGACTCACCATCGAAACATTCGCATCGCTTTAAACACAACAGAAAGATGAAGAATGAGCCAAAAAAGAAAAAGCACATGGGTTAAAAGAAAGAAGTTGAAAGTCGTAGTTTTTTACAACAGCGGATTGCTACCAAAAAAAGAAAAAAAAGAAACCAACCGGAAGAAACTTTACTACATAAACTTATTCACTTGGCGTAGATGATGACACAACAAATAAAACTGAGAGAACAATGGACCAGTTAGTGACGTTTCATTCAGCAGGTTTCATTCCACGAGGAGGTTTCATTCCACGACTGTTCTAGGAAGCAACCAGTAGCGGTAAGTATTTGCACATAGGTACTATTCGTGACCCTAGTAGAGCACTTAACGGGCTGAATTTTTCAGCATGGGCCTGTGGATGACAGCCTAAGCCTGGCCTGAGCCTGTACTTGTGTGAACAGGCTCGACCCATGACTGTAAGAATTAGCCAAGACCCGAGAGAGCTCAGTGTAGCCACTTGAAAATATGACTGCTATGGTGGTGTATCCAAAAACATTGCAATAAAACTGGAGTGGCAATAAACATTGCAAAAAACTTTTTCTGACAGACTTGCCAGAGCTAACAGCTAACAGTACTGCTAACATAAAAAAGGCCGACAGAAGCAAAGGCTGGGTTAAAAACTTTATGTTGTAAACACCACTCATAAACACCTCTAAGAGAAAATATAAGCGCAGCTTGCACAAAGTTGTGCAAGGCTGGAGAAACAGCGGAGCTGGTGATCACCTAGATTCTTCCGGTTTCGCTAGGCTTGGCTAAGTTTTGCTAGGCTCCGGATGAGCACGTAATCGCCGCATTCGTACTCGGCTGGCAGCACGACGAGCTTCCAGCTGAGCGGCTTCTTCTTCGGGAGTCTTGTACTTCTTCAGCCGTCCCGTGTTACATTTACTCGGTGCGAAGTCTACGAGAGCTGTGTGTGTCGCCGTCGTGGCCACATGATCTATAAAATCAGTGTGACGTCATGGCCAAGCTTCACAAAGTGTCGAAATCACTAATCAAAGCAAGAATTGCGGTGCAAAGCAATGACATGGCTGGTTGAAGCTGGTAAGTGATTGCATTTACGGAGCGGGTCTACTGGAATGCGGTGTCGCATGGCAACAGAGTGGAACGTGGCGACGGTGGTTGCAAGCTGCGCTATGCAACGCACAGTTACATCATTCCTGGCACGGCGGCGGAGGAGCGTTGCTGGAGCTAGAAGCGAAGCGCAGCTGTGGTAGATGGTTGCTAGGCAACGCAGGTGACATCATCGTTCATCGAGGTTTTTTGTTAACGCATTACGGACTGACAGTCGACTTAAACTGCTCCGCCGTTAAAAAAGTAGCAGCTTATCCCAAAAGTGAAGCAGTCACAAGGATAACAAGGTTTAGTGTTGTGCTCAAGAACTTGCATTCAGCAGGTTTTATTCCACTAGCAGGTTTGATTCCACTACTGTTCTAGGAAGGAATCAGTAGCAGTACTATTCGGGACCCTAGTAGAACACTTAATGGGCTGAATTTTTCAGCATGGGCCTGTAGATGCCAGCCTAAGCCCGGCCTGAGCCCGTACATTCGTGGAATGAAACCTGCTGAATGCAAGTTCTTGAGCACGACGCTAAACCTTGTTATCCTTGTGAAATGAGACCAAATGTCCCGAGTTTGTCAGCACTAGCTTGACCTTGACGTTTAATGTCCCTCTCTCTGAGACCGCTTTCCGCTCAGACGATGTGGTAAGCACACAGCTGTTAAGGCAGCATGTTGAACTATGTGCGCACATAACTCATGCCACCAGTAGAAAGACATGCTGCTCTGGCTCCATCAGAGCCGAACGAGTAGAGCTTGCGGGCTATTTTGTTACTCGGTGAGGAAAAAGACAGAACAACAGCTAGCCCCATTTCAAATCTTGCGTGAGGATAAATTAGTGTGACTTGGCTTTGACGTTGTTGCCACTAAACAGACTCCACATCTCTATATACCTCTTCTAACCCTCCACGCGTGGGTGGGATGTGCGCATCGATATCATTACTGCACGAAAGTGGCAGCGCAAATGCGCTCTTGTAAACAGTTTTTATAGGAACAAAATTATAAAATTACATTGGGTGCAAAAATAGCCAAAATTTCAAATGCACATTTTTAAATTTAGGCATGAAAATAATGACAGTAGGAAAAGAACTGCCACACCAACCCTCCCGAGCCCAAAATAACACTTCTCAAGCATAATTGAAGGCCAATGAAGAACATTGCGAATCCAGTTAACTTGAAGCCATCTTCGAAGCATATGCCATAAATGAAAAGCGGTGAAATGACACAATTGCAATAAAATAATGATATCAAGATTGATAAACTAGCGCAATAGCAAAAGCGTTAGCTGTTAGACAGTATGCAGACATTTTTTTAGTAGAATTTTCTTTCTTTCGCGTGAACAAAGTTTGTTTTGCTGTGAAAAAAAAAAACAATAAGAATTAGACTTCTTACATAAAAAAAAATTGCGGCAGAACCTATCTCACAATGACTGTCGACGGTAATGCGTTTGCATTGAATCAATGTAGCAACACAATGTTATGCCACTGTCTTAAACGAGTTATCTACGAGTTGTGTAGTGCAGCGGGATTCCTCTTTCGTGCTTCCCTAAAGACATTCGCCGCCATCTGGCACTACCGCAGCAAAGCCTACGCGAGGCCTGTAAAACGCATGGAGTGACGGTGCATGCAAACGCCGAGAATTGTGTCCCACAGCAACTGGGCTCCTGTATCGCGCTTCTTTCTCTGCCCCCACTGCACCATCTAATGGCGCTGCCGAGATGTGACCTCCGAGATGGGAAGCGTGGCGCACCGGTGCCTGCAAACGCTGAGGATCGATCCCTCATCTGCCGCCCACTCAGAGGCACACACTCCGTGACCTAAATTGGCGAGAGGTTAATTGAAGCGATGCACGTACCTAGTCCATTTGTGGCGCAGCCTGCTGAAGCATTGGGTTGCTGTCTTTGTGACGTTGGTTCGATTCCACCGAGGATCAAAGAAATTTAAGCAATGTTTTCTGTCATTATAGAGCAGCGCATTCTCAGTGGTCATTCCTTAGTTGGCATCAAAAACGTTCATTTACGACTGGCACACACCTACGGGCATGTGACACAAGTTGAGATTGTTGTAGGGCCCTTGGACAGAGGGAAATGAAGTTACACAGACATAGACACAGATGTGTGAAACACATTAAAAGGAAATAGAAGTGTACGTTAACCTTCTTAGTCCCACACTTTTCAGGGGTTATGCATCTATCTATGTACCTTCCCGCCTAACCTGGTCACTGGGTAGTCCATGGTCAATTTGATTAGCGCAATGAGCTGCTGTGCTGAGGAAACAGGGTTTGAAACTAACCATAAAACCAACTTGGGTCATTCAGTATGTGGCAATGCGTGTATACGTGCCACTCTTCAATAAACCTCTTTCACACCGCGGTTCGAAGAAACTCCGTGCACTGGGTATGTGCCACTCGGTCTGCGCTGGTCTTCCATGAATCTTGCTGCTGCCTGCCACTGGGTATGTGCCGCTCTTCAAGGACCGCCTTTGATGCCAACTTGGGTAACTAGGTGGTATATGCCAGTGGGAATGTGCCACTCTGCAATGATGAAACAAGACACCTTAAGTTTCTCTGATGGCGAGCGGAATCGCGTCATGCGGGTTCCTCAAGGACAGTCCGTGCCACAAGTGACCTGGGTATGTGCCGATTTCAATGCTTTCACGCCAACCCCATGATTGCAGTGGGGATGTGGCGCTCCCCAACTTGGGCCACTGTGTTGTGTGACCAATGAGGGGACGATTCTCAGTGTTGGCAGGTGCTGGCACACCCATCTCGGAGGCCACATGCACACTTCTCAGCAGTGCCACTAGATGGCGTGTCCAGAAAGAAGTGCTAGTTACCACATGACGAGTTTCTTGGCGTTCGCATGCACCGGCGTGCCATGCATTTGAGGCCAAGTGCAGGCTTTGCGATGGCGGCACTACATAGCACCGAGTGTTTTTAGGGAAGTGTTTTAGGGAATTCTGTTACAGTTCACGCCTAATAACTTGTAGCATTACATTGTGTCGCTACCCTCCATAGTCATCGTAAGATGGGTTCCATTGCATTTTTTTTGATAAATTAGTTAATTGCCACAGGGGCACAGTGCACCTCTGTGCTGCTCTTCAACGAACCCTTGATGCCGACATAGGTCACTGAGGATGCAAGACTGGGTACGTCAAACCAAGTATGTCCTGCTCTTTAACAAACCTCTTTGACACTGGCTTGGAGCATTGGGTGTGTGCCACTCCTCAATGAACCTCTCCGACATCAACTTGGGCCACTGGGTATTTGCCAATAGGCATGTGCCGCTCTTCAATGATAGTCTTTGACGCCAACTTCGGTAACTAGAGAGGTGCCAGTGGGAACGTGCAGCCTCTACGATCCCAAAAAAGATCCATTTAATTTCTCCGATGCTTGGCGGAATGAAATCCCTGCTGTTGAAGACAGACTTATTGCGGTTTATTGATCAAACAGCTGACCAAGATGGCACTGGCACAAGCTGTTGCGTCACATGTTCTCAACATATTCTTTCTATGCAATTGTCAACAAACTCCTGCGGCCACATTGCTTGTGTTTGCTTTCAGGAGGCAGAGTCGCTGTACATCAGTCTTGCTGGCCATTTGACAATAGCACCAGGAAGGACCGTGCAATACTGTCTCCTCCTGGAAACACTTTAACGCAAGGGCTGATATTCCACGTTTTAGATGGCATGTTTATACCCACAAGAAGATTGTCGGGCTGTTAGTGTGAAGACAGCATCAGCTTGCAGTGTTGAACAGTGTGAAGGAACAGGAACTATCCAGCTTCCTCCATTTCCATAGCAGCTGAAAAAGCTTTTTCTGATACTGGATACATCATCGGGGCGACTGCACCAGCTGGTGCAGCTGCACGTAGCAGTCTTTCTCAATGGTAAAAGTGCCATGCTTGCTCAAAGCCGCCGAGATATTCAACTGTAGTTTTGAGCACTGCTTCCCTGGTAGTGTTCAGTCTCCTCACTGCAGTGGAGGTAGGAGGAGTGATGATTGTGCTGCAGCAAATTCTGTGTCTCTCAAACTGTGTTTACCATTGGGAGTAATGCACAGCTCATCGCAACGATTGACTCGTACCCTGCTGGCCTTTGACGTCAGATCTGTGTTGTGCATTGACTGATTTGGCGCCTCATGGAAGACTGTACGTGTAAATGGGCCATTCCATAAACAACTTCTCAGGTGTCTTCGTTGAATGTGACCTCTGTATTAGTCGCGATTTCTGAAGTCTCTATCACAATCGCTCATCACTCACTTGCATTCACTGAGCCTGCTCTCTTCCTCAGTGAGCACGCTTTTTCCAACAGTGGTAAATTTTGCCACCGGCCTGCAGCTGCTCTCTGGAGCCCTGTACAAGTACCACACCTTGGTGTACTGTGTTGATGACTGGAGCAAGGCTGACTGGGGTCGTCGACATTCTCATCTCCGCGGTAAGAGGCCAACTTCTGGTGCGACTTTCTGGCTGTCGAGACAAGTTGATTGGGAACGGAGTGAATGATTTCAAGTACAGCATGGTATAGACAAAGCTGGGCGACCCCTTTGGCAGCACGACAAGCATCATTGGAATCCTCTTGGTGTTGGTAATGCCCATTGCACCAAGTCACCACTTCTCCATCGAGTCAACAATTCCCTATGCGCTTTGCTTATATCATCATCATCAGCCTATAGTTATGTCCACTGCAGGACGAAGGCCTCTCCCTGTGATCTCCAACTACCCCGTCTTGCACTAGCTTATTCCAACTTGCGCCTGCAAATTTGCCAACTTCATCACCCCACCTAGTTTTCAGTCGTCCGCTACTGTGCTTCCCTTCTTTTTTGATCCATTCTGTAACTATAATGGTCCACCGGTTATCCATCCTACGCATAACATGGCCTGCCCAGCTCCATTTTTTTTCGCTTAATGTCAATAAGAATATCGGCTATCCCCATTTGCTCCCTGATCCACACCGCTCTCTTCCTGTCTCTTAACGTTAAGCCTAACATTTTTTGTTCCATCGCTCTTTGTGCGCCTTGCGTGCTCATATATGCTTCCTATATATAATTCCATATGTGCTTTACAAAATGCATGGGACTCTTCTTTACTTGCACCTGCCAGAACTTCATCACCTTTTGTACTGCCTCACGTCACGAGCTCGGAGTAGCACCATCATCGGCCTCAGCCTTATAGTTGAAGAAACGATGGAACCCAGCCTTAAAGACACAAACACCAGGAGAGAAGTAGGTGGACACACGCTGGGACTAGCAACAAGTTTAATGAAAACAACCACACAGAAGTTCGCTGGGAAGCCAGAGCTCGCATGTGTCCTATCAAAGAAAGAACACAAATGGCACCTAGTAACCACATTTTTCTAAATAAGATAGTTTTTCTTTGACAGCGATAACGAGGGCACACTAAACATTTATTGTGACTATGTTTTCGGATATGGTACGCTTCAATCAGTTCTCGTTCGTATCGTGTGGTTCCCCTGCCAGAATTTGTGTGTCTTCTAAAACAGGTAAACAGCCGCACACTCAGCAATGAGCAGGCAGGTTTACTCCTCCTCCTGACGTGAGCGAGGTTTCATGTTCTTTTAAGTGGACATTAATACAGCGCCTCAGTCTGGCCTATATACACGCGACTAGACTTCAACGGTATGCAATAAACAACATTTTTGATGCAAGTTATGAAATTATGGCTGGTACTGCAGGCACTCCTAGGTTTACTATTTTTAATTCTAGCACATAGACTTGAAATTTTGCATGGCGCCGAAAACACAACCCGAACGCCATGCCTTGTGGCAACTTTTTTCACATTGTGTGAAACCTTGTGGATATACAGCATGACTTCGACTTGCTTACAGTCCTCACTGGCCGTTTTATGTGCTCTGCCTTCTGTTTCTTTTTTCAACTTTTTCCGTTTTGTCTCGGCTACTGCCTTGAGAACAGTGTCAGAAAAGCCGGCCACCTGTAGACGCTTAATCTGCATGAAAACTTTGCTCCACTGAATGATGGCAGCTTCTATTGAGGGCATTGCTGATGCAAAGGGTGGCTATGCCACGCTTCACGAGTTAAGAGTGTGACGACTCGAATGGTAGAAGCTGTTTCTGGGTACGAGGCGCATACATCCAGCAGACATGACCATTGTCAAAGAAGGTTAGTTTTAAGTCTAAAAACCTAATTGCATTGTCTGATGCCAGTTCTTTCGTAAAATTCAGCGCCTTCGTGCATACTCTGAGTAATCTAAAAATATCACTTGAAACCGATTCTAGTTCCAAAGGGTCCTTCAGGTTTAACAAGATAAAAAATCTTCAACATACCTGAAGACCTTGACTACTCTATCGTCATTTAAACAGCTGCTCAAAGCATTGTCAAATTTTGAAATAAAATGTGACATAAGACGGGTGCCACACTGGACCCTATGTAAATACCACTCTTTTGCACAAAAATTCATCCTGAAATTCAACAATCGTCGACGATAAGTACATGGCTAGAAGTTCCAGGAAGGAATCAATAGGACCACAGGCGTTCTGGAATGAACTGCTCTGTTTTATTCGATGAGCTCCCCGCACAGCTACAAACAAATCAGCATGTGGCACTGAATAGAACAGTCCTCTATGTCTAAGGAGAACGCCGTGTTGGCAAAGGGCTGTTTTTCATGCAGAAAGTTCACCACACAGTCCGATGAAGTGGCAGAAAACGGATCAGCTACGACGAGTGTTTGTTAGCCAGCGTTGCAAGTAAAGGCCTACCGCCGGCTGCCAGGTTCCCTTCTCCGTCACAATGGCTCTAACGGGCAGTCCACCTTATGGGTCTTTGCTGCAAAGAAGACAGGTCAGCTTGTGCATCTTCGTTTTTCCGCACTTCTCTTACTAGCTTGCCCATGTTAAGCTCACTGAGTAGCTTGATAGCCTTTGTCTTAAGTTTCGCGTGTTTCTTTGATAGTCACGTTGTATGTACGACGCATGCGCCGCCCTGGCTTCCCAATGAACTTCTGTGTGGTTGTTTCATTAAACTTGTTGCTAGTCCCAGCGTGTGTCTGTCTACTTCTGTCCTGGTGTTTGTGTCTTTAAGGCTGGGTTCCGTCGTTTCTTCAAGTATGTACCAAAGGCCCAGCAACAGACTCTTCTTTGACAGTATAGAATGGCAATATCTTTGAGAAGCAAGCACATCAGGACAATTGAAGTATGACTGCATATTCTGACGCTGTAACACCGAAGCTATCAGGCAGCCAGTACGAAAGTTCACCTCATTGTGGAGTTCCTGCAGCTGCGATACCTTAAAATAGCAGTTCACGGGCAACAATGGCACTGAGGTTGTCAATGAAGATGGTACGATTGCCAAACCTCTTTCTGAGCATTCTCAATTCTACCACATAGGTTGCTTCCACCAGGCGCCACCTACGATGGCATGCTCTGCTGTTCCGGTTAAGTATGATCTTAAATATGAAACTTCTCGATGTTGGACAGCTCGCAATTATGGATCATAGTCTCAATATGTTCCCAGATGCCCTGCCACTCGCAAAGTTCACCATAAAAATGGGTACCTGTAGTTTCGGATGGGCAACTCGTATCAGTGTTCAGAAACTTCCTTTAGTAGAGATGCCTTGGGGGGCACAATCCTCACACCACTTTAAGTGGCGTTATCTTCAGGTGTCGTGCGCCAAGTTTGATTGCACTTCCTTGCTTCAGAACTTCACATGCCCCCTCCTTTAACATCGACCAGGTTTAACCCTTTGCGGTCCTTTGTCGGGCAGGGCCCGACAACGCAATACGGCCGTAGCGGTCCGTTGTCGGGCACCACCCGATCAGGGTGTTCGGGGGTTCTCACTGCGATTCGTGCGCATTCTTTGTATACATGACGCGCCATCTCTTTGTGCAATGGTCAAGGTGTCATTGGCTCAAAATGTCATTCATGATTACGTTCCCACAATGTTGAGAGCACGGCAAAAAGAAAAAAAAACTGCAGCATGACATTCTACAGCCATTTTGAGTATCTCTTAACAGCCCAGTGCAAGGTGTCGTAGCCATGAGAACAATGAATCAAGATGTCGAGCACACGGAGTGCCAGCATCCACCTCATGGCAGCAGTTGTAGCCAAAGTGACACCAAAGCATTTTAAAACAGCCAACGGTAACGAAGTTTCACTTGGCTAAATTTGTTATAAATGACTATTACATACCACTGAACAATCTTGGAAAGCCACAGAGCTGGTAATTGTATAGATTGTTCTTTTTTCGCAGCCTTTAAACACAGCCTAAGCAGACGATGCATGCCCCTGGTGGTGTTGGCACTAGACATTCGGGCTGGCTCATGTAGCCCACGGTGGCATCTACACTTTGCTGGAGCTCCGAGACTGCTCAAGTCATGCTGAGGAGCCAGCATTAGGCCAGTGCGTGACGTGCAGCAAGCATATGGCGGCGTTTTGTTTCGGTGTGGAAAACGGCTATTTTGCTAGCTTTTTGTGATGCTCCCAGTCTATTTCAAATTCGGCGGTACAGAGGCTTCTCTGTACCTACACTATCTTAATTTTTCACGCATCCCAAGGTTTCGTTGCTGTTGGCTGCCAGATTGCAGAGTAACATCGCAACAAGCTGAGCAGGCTTGGCAACCATAGCGCGCCGAGCTCTGCTATGTAGCATAAATGCCCTGCTGCTATTTGGTGCCCGCATTTCTACATCACGAGAGTGTGAAATGTTGAATCCAGAGCACGGTGTAAGAATAAGGAGAGGTGCTGATACTCTCCCCCCAATGCGCGCGGATAGCGCCACTCGCTCGCGTCCAGATTATGTTCGGTTTGGTTGCAGCTGGTTCGGCGCCGTCGTAGAGGGCGCTGCGGTATGCGGTCCCAGCCTAGGCGGCAAGGCGCGTGCTGCCGCTGCTTCGTCTTCCTGCTTGCATGTGCGGTTGCGCTGTTTCGAAGGCACAATTTTTGTTCGCGTTCGTTTCATGAGCTTGTGCTTGGGTATTTTCGCCACGGGCCCTCGACGAAGGTGGCAGCGGGCCTTCTGAGGGGCATTTGAAATGGCTAGAAAGTGCTTCGTTCCGAACTGCAATTCTGGATACCTGACTTGTGCGGAGCGTGTGCCTTTATTCAAAGCGCCGTCCGACAGCGGTCGTCTAGAGCAGTGGCGCCGTGCAAATCTGAGGGCAGACCGAACTCTAACGCCTACCGACCATGTCTGCACCAGCCATTTTTCAGAGGATACGATATCGATGGCATATTGTCACGACATCGAAAGCTCGAGGGACAAACGAAACGCACTTGTCGGCAGAGGCAGTAAACTAGAACGGACGGTTTTTAAAATAGCGCGCACTAGTCACTGCTTTTTCTTCTTGCTATGTTTTTCATAAGTGCCGATGTGTTTTATGCCGTCGTTATCGCCGCGCTAGACACGTGGCAATATTACGCGGAGCGCTCGATAGAAGAATTCCCACCTTATTTCCAAGCTGTCCAAAGAACCTCACACGGTCAAATAAACCTCGAAAGCCGCTGCGGAAGAGAGAACCTCCTGTGTGCCGCAGTAGTTTGTGCAAAATTTTGCTGCATGTAAAAGATATATACTGGGTGGTTTACTATCATGCACCAAGATTGGAAAATATGTAAATGTCACGTAGCTGGACAGAACCAAGGTAATCTTGTCTGCCGTCGCTTGGAATTTTTTTATTCCGCTTAATTACATAATTATTTTCATAATTGATTGATCAACTCTTTTAATGCTATAATTGGATAAAGGTTTGTGAAAATGCGGAGACGAACTTACCGTAAACCACATATTAATATCATGCACGAAACTCGAAACACTGAGAAAAAATATTTTACTTTGTTTTACAATGAACACATTCCTTTTCATCCATCATTAATTTTAGGCAAAACGCACTAGTAAATATGGCATAGCTTCTTAAGGGAAGCAGGTGTCCTCGAAAAACTATGAATCTGACCCTGCGCTTCATTCACATTATGATACTCCTTATTCACCTTCTCTTCTCCCGAGAGGAAGACTGAGGTTTTTTTTAATTTGTTGGGATCCTGGGGGTCCTTGCCCAGACAAGGACTGTTGATCAGGTGACCCAACTGTCGAAAAGAAATTTTACCTTATGGTTGGCGCATGATAGCCTTAGTTGCTTATGCGCCATTAAACACAACACAGCAATTGGATAAAAAGTATGAACAAGAGAATTGTACAGCAGCGTGGAAAGACTCCCGATACAGCTTTCTGTTGCTCAATACGTGATACATAAAAGTGTTTTCCGAACGTGAACGAAACCCCGAATACAGCAATATTGCCGCGCGACTGGCCGCTCGAGGCACATTGCGTGTATTCGTGAGCTTCTTTCACGCTCGGAAAAACACTTCTACGTAGTGCGTATTGAGCAATACAAGCTGTATCGGGAGTCTTTCATGTTGCTCTACAATTTCTCATTGACACTTTTAATCTAATTATAATAATTGTGAAGATCAATACGACTAATTATCTAATTAGGCGGAATGTAAAAAATAACCGAGTATCTCCAAGGGACGGCAACAACATTACTTTGTTCCATCCTGGCTACTGAATTTTTTTTACAATGCGCGTGCTGTATATTACACGCTTGCATGTTTTTATACATTTTCCATTGTGGGAATGTATGAGACCGCAAACTTCTGGGATGGTTATCACCTATTAATATTATCGAGCTGCTTCATGCACAAGTTTTTTTCGTATTGTGCCTTTGCAAAAAAAATAAATAAAGGTCTATGGGATTATTGTGTGGTGGGTGTAAGTGTACTTGGGCAGGCTGTAGCATGCATTGCCAAACACGCTACATTGGCACATTCTCATATGCAATTTAAGAAAAAGAAAGTTACCTCTTCTTTTTTAGATCCTGCAAGAGTCACTCAGTCCTCAATGGACGAAAGCCCAATAAAATATACATGGTCTATGTTAAGTGGAATTGGAATAAAAAAGGCATTTGCTCAGGTTTTCATCAGTAAACTGTGGTAGTGATGCTCTAATTCAAGATAGGCGCCTGCCCCCCCACCCCTTCGCCCTGCTAATAAATTCCCATTGAAAGAGTTTTTACATAGCTGATGCGCATTCTCATCTTAAGTTCTAGCCATGAACAGCCACTTTGCTCTAGTGCATTGCATATCGGAAGCTTGCGCCGTTTCATTTCTTAATTTATATCGCGGCCACATTGAATTCGCGCAACGTGATTGAACGGTTTTCTGAGTGTGAATGGAAGCAGCGATAAGCATGAATACATTTTCTGGTGCAGTCACTATATTCTTTGATCGAGGGGTAGCACGTGGGCTAACACTTTCATTTTTTTATGCTTGGATGAACGGCTAGAACCGGACGAAACAAATTGTGCGCGCGAGCGGAACTTGAGTGCTGCCCGATTGATCCGTGTTCATGTCATCCTCGCTCTGCACAAGGAGCCTTCATGTTAGCGAAGCTGGTACACTTATCACTTTAATGTGAAATAACAATTTTTTTTCGCGCTTTGAGATTTACTCACTCCACTGTGAACGAAAATTTAACGGAGGCAGAGGAATGCCAAGCCGCCGGCGCCGCTAAGCTGACCGCTGGCCGCGACGCCCTCTGTTGCTCGCAGCAAAGCTACTCGGTGCGCCCGCGCGCGGCCGAACATATCTGGACACTCGCTCGGAGCAGTGTCAACACCTAAATATTCTTCCACCGTGATCCAGAGCCAGAAAATTCACTCCCGTTTTACTTGTATTGCCAAGTTTCTGCTACCAATAACTTGGGTTGTGTGTCTGTTAATTATGTGAATTCTTTTTTGCTCTTATTTTTGGACGTGTTAAAGCAAGATGGTGGCCTTGAAAAGTGTTGCAGGCCCTCTAGGAACTTCCGAGCTTCAACAAACTGTGTGTTTTTGCATGAAGTAACAATGAGCAACTCTTGGTGAGCATTTTCAGATTAACTTTACTTACTGCAAAGAAAGTTGTTTCCATCTTACGTGATCATAATTATTTTCTGCAAATTAGGCACAACACATTTTGCAAAGATAACCGTGTCCAGATAACTGACCCATTACAAGACAGCTGTTAAAATGACCTACAGCAAATCTGAGACACACAAGATTATTTGTACTTATTAATTAAAGAATTATAAATAATGGAAATGAAATTGGATGAAGAACAACTGGCCGCAGGTGGGGCATAAACCCACGTCTTCGCATTACGCGTGCGATGTTCTTACTAATTAAGCTACTGCGACGCCGTTTTCCCATCTGCTTTCCTGGGTTTTATCTACTGCTCCATGTTTATACTACTAGAATTAAACCTAGGTGTGTTAGCAAGCACCATCACTCATGGCCTTGACGATAAGGCAACATCTTCGAAAGGTGACCCGTTATTTACATTCACAGCCAACGGTTGAAGCCACTGCATGCCGTGCAATCTGCTGCTTGAACTAATTTTCTATCTAACTAGTACAACAAGGGGCAGACAGCAATAGGTTGCACTGTTGTCTGTGAATACATAAATAACCGCTCACCTGGCGTCCATAACTCAGTTGGAAGTCATGGCACTTTTGTCCAGTTTTTCTTCAAAGACGAGAACAACTTGAATGCATGCAAAGTAACTTCGCGTTTGGACCTTGTACAATGTAAACCAGCAGAAGGTCTAGAATAAACTGCATCTGAATCAGCGAGCCCCAATATTTCTGAAAACTAACCTTTGTCCCAGACTTCATTATAGTTTTTTATGTTCATCTATTACTGCTGGTGATTTTGTTTTGTTTATGCCTTTCCTGTTTTGGCCACTAAACTGGCCTACACTATGGGTAAGTCTGCCTCTAACAGCTACGCTACACTTTTCAAGTCCTGTTTTACATCACCAAAAACTACGTCATGGATAACAAATGCACGGCGACCTCTAGAATACTTCAGCTCAGGCCACGGGAACAAAACTTTAGAATCGGCCAAGTCTGGTGACGAGTATGCTTCCCTAGTAAAAAGCCTCTTAATGAGCACTATTAATTCAGCTAGACAGTCAAGCAGCAATCCATATTTTCAGCTGTTCCTTTGCTGCTCAACCAGATAGAACATTATAGGACATTTAAGCTTTTCCTTTAAAAAGGACCTTTCTGCAGAAATCATACAAGACAGCGCCAGTGTGCGTCAATCTTCTTTTTGTGTCTGTCTTAGGTGTTGCGCTACAAGTTTAAGTTCAGAATTATGCACCAACTAGGCCCAAATGAAGTTTTTGCAGAAATAAGTTTGCCTAATTTCTAGGCTCGAAGTTGTAGCCCATCTGGTGACCTCTTGGCATGGTAAAACCCAACACGGGTCATAAATGTAGTGTGCTTAGCACCAAGTATGGAAGGTTATCAATACCCAACAAGCATTTCCTTCCCACCACATCAGGATGGCTGAAAGCTTTGCCTTGAAGAAAAAAGAGTTTTTTTTCTAATAGTTCCACAAGGCTTTCATTTGGGTGAAAAACGCACAAGCAATAGTGGACTCAAAGTGCTTCCATTTTCAAAGCTTTGGCCTCTTGATAGCAGCACATGCCTGACCAGACTGTCCAACAGAAACTATTTCTTCTTGTGCGCCTTTAACATCACCGTATCAAGTGTATTTCATTTATTTCATCATCAGCCTACGTCCACTGCAGGAGGAAGGCCTTTCGCAGCAACCTCCAATTACCCCTGCCTTGCACTATCTGATCCCCCACCATCTTATGCCTGGAAACTTCCACAATTTCATCACACCACCTAATTCTCCACCATCCTCGATTGCGCTTCTCTTGGCACACATTCTGCCACCCTGTTTTCATCTACCCTACGCATGCCCAGCTTCGTGCATCTCATCTTCATGTCAACTAGGATATCGGCGGGCCCTGATGGCTCTTTAATCCACACTGTTGTCTTCCAGTCTTTTAACTCTATGCATAACATTTTTCATTCGATTGCTCGTTGCACAGTCAACATCTTCTCAAGCTTCTTTGTTAAGCTCCAAGTTTCTGCCCCATGTGTCAGTAGAATGCAATGACTGTACACTTTTCAAAGACAGTGGTAACATGCTCTTCCTGATTCGGCAGTGCCTCCTGTATGTACTCCGACCCTCAAAGGGTCTCCTGTGAGTAATTAGCTTAGATAAACATACCCTTGCACAGATTCTAGAGGCTTGCTGCAAATCATGAATTCTCGTTTTCTTGCAAGGTTGTTGAGTATTACCTTTGTCTTTTGCATATAGACCTTCAACTGTACTCTTACACTTTGTCGGCTAAGGTCCACTGGCTGCAAGTAGCACCAACAGTGCTGAGCAGGACGATGTAAACTACAGGTCGCTCAGATAATTGCTGTGGATCCTCACTCTTGGCCCTCCCCAATCTAACAGGTTGAATATTTCCTCTAAGCATGCAGTGCATTGGAGAGCATGCATTGGAGAGACTGTGCCTATTTGCCTGACCCCGTTCTTGATAGGTACGTATTTTGCCGCTTTTCTTGTAGAAAATTAAAGATGCTGTGGAATCTTTATAGACATTTGTTTATGTATGCTTCCGGTACTCCACAATTGCTGGTATCTCTACAGAATCAAAGCCTTCCCATAATCTATGAAAGCCACATAGAGGTTGGTTGCATTCCGCAGATTTCCCGATTAACTGATTGATGATGACGTGGATGTGATCCATCGTAGAATATCCCCTACCTGAAGCCAGCCTGTTCTCCTGGACTCAAGTGTTGGCCTGATTCTACTGGAAATTACTTTGGTGAATATTTTATACAATACTGAAAGCAAGTTAAACGGCATGCAATTCTTGAATTCTTTGATGACTCCCTCCTTATGAATCGTAATTATGTCGTCATTCTTAGAGCTCTCTGGTATACTTGAAGTCGTGAGGCACTGCGAATAAATGGTCGCAAGCTTTTCAAGTACAATGTCACATGCATCTTTGATTAAATCGACTGTTATTCCATCTTCTCCTGCAAAGTGCTTCTAGCCTAATTGCTAGTTACACATGGAGCTTCTGTGACCTGTTCGTCACTACTTCCAATCAAGGTTGTACGGCTACCCCGGGTACTGTAGAGGTCCGTGTATAATTCCTTTGCTGCTTTTACTATACTGTCGAAATTGCTGATGACATTACGCTTCATACATCTTGCTCTTTCAGATGCCAACTATCTATTATATCCTATTCAGACTGGTTGCCACAGAGAAAGATTTAGGGACACTTGCTGTAGAGTGCACTTGCAAGAAAGCGTGTCCAGGGAACTCACTTCGCTGCGTTGACATGTGTGGCCTCGAGAGCAATGAGTCAAGAATAAATGAATGCTCACAGCAGAGTCGGCACTAAGTCTAAAAGCACTTTTTCGTGGTTTCAAATGTTATGAGCATCTCTGTGACATCAGTCAAGCCAAAAAAAGCTTGAAATGTTTCGATGAATTTTCGAAATTTTCGATGAATTGCGCCATTTTGACCCTGTGGATACGTCCCTTGCTTGTATTGGCTCAAGACAAATAGACATGCTAATGGGATTACAGTATTTCCTTTTGATGGCGGAGATTCTTGTACATAAGCATCTTCTTGTAAAAAAACAGTAACCATTTCTAAAACTAAAAATGCTGACACGCATATCCACATATCTTAGATCACCATTGCCATATAACCCGAATGACACTTCGTTTGTCGTCTAACACCATGCCGCCGAAGGGACACTCAGCGAGGCAAAATGCACTCATTCAAAGTGTCACTAAATTTGCTCGTTTGACTTTGCTATTAGCAATTTTACACTGCCTCCATTTTTTTGTTAGTCTACTCAATCTTTCAAATGTTATACTTTTTAATGTAACCTTTCTCATTGCTGTTGGTCTTTCATACATTTACAATTCAGCAAATTCGTTCTGGTGGAGTGACATTTTCATGCTCTGGTCATTTCCTTATTAGGGCCTTTGTTACTTAGGAGAGTTTGCCTGTTTGCGGTCTCACATCCAACCTGAAATGCGGTCTGCAGAATTATCTGAACTACAGTTTACTTCATTACAGTGGAATCTCGTTGATACGTTCTACACGGGAACCGGAAAACAAAGCACATTATCGAACGTATTATCTAACCAAATCGGGGGAAAATTTAAAAAATGTATTATCCCGAAAAACGTATTACGCAGAATCGTATCAACGAGCTTCCACTGCATTTCTATACTATCTTCATCCTCCAAGCCTCAGACCACTTGTTTGTGAGCCTCAATTCATCCACTCATCCTCCGATATATTCGGGTAGGCCAGTTTCCTCTTGACTAATTCTGAACTTTCTCTTTGAATTGAGGGTAATCCTGGACTGCCACTTCTAGACAGCTATGCTGGGGTTGGCACAGTTATGAAACTTCACTTCTCCATTAGGCCTTTTCCAGGTCCACTTGCTGTTATTGCACTTCAGAAAGAAGGTAATATTATTTGGAACATATTCAATGTCCTGGTTTACATCTTCATTATCATGGCATAAGATTGGAGTGTAGCTTTATATATATCTTCATTAACTTTATTGCATTTGTTTAAACAAAAAGTAATTGAACAAGTATATTCTTTTTGGCAGGTATCAAACATGGAATGCATTGTCCACCACCATATCAAATACTTTTCAAAATGATACAAATATGCAGCTCATAAAAAACCAACACATCGAAAACCTTGGAGCCAACGATATGCTGCACAATACATATGCCTCGCAGGAGTAATTTTATTGCGATAGCAATTATATGGACACTCAAAAGCATATTTCTGCCGTCGGCGTCGCCGTGAGGTTCCGTATGACGTCAATGGAGATGAAATCGTCGCCGCGCGCCGCCGAACGCTGTATGTGTGAGTGAAAGGGCGTGAGGGACGCGCTCTTTCACGGGGAGTGAACGCACGACGGAGAACAAACGTGCGTTCTGCGCCGTGCTTCCTTAAGGGCTGCAGAAGTAGGCGTCTCTTTCCTCCTTTACAATCACCATATATGTAGAGCAAACGCGCCTTCTTCCGATGCGCGAGAGGCCGTGGGGGAGGAGGGGGAGGGAAGGGAGGCGACGTTAAGCTGCGCACCAAGTGCCTATTTATATCAGAGGCTCCGGCAACAGTCACCAACGCTGCACGCATTTTGAGCGAACGCGGGGCAAAACGCCGACGGCGCGCAACATTCTGCGCGTTGCGTGCTGCTGCATGTCCAATGTTTATACAGCTGATAAAGCTAATATCATTACTCCGTAGCTCTCTACAAATTTGCTATCGCAATTGATGCTTCACCTTTCAGGTGAAACTGCGACAACTTTTTTTCTGCCATGGGTACAGGAGGTACATCATCACTCGGGGGCAGGAACCCTTTAAAGCGCCACACCCATATTGGCTCACGTGACAGCGCCTTCTGACCGGCACTTGCTTGCTCGTTTACAATGGCCCCGGCAGCAGCAGACCAGACCACCACGGTATGTGTAGGTGACACAAGGCTGCTACGAAAGCTGCAGAGGCTATACCTTCAATGTACCCATTTTTGCTTTCACTGAAATCTTATTGTGTGCTAGCTAACGGGCTGAAGGTGGCGAATGTAGCAGCCTCAAGTTTGCTTTAACCCTCTATTCTAGCCTCTACAGCGGTAATTTCTAGGGCTGTTACGCATGTACGCCTGTTGTCGTTGAACGTATGTGCAACAACTTTGGTCGGCGATAGGCATGTGCAGAAGAAGCCTGTGTGCAACCTGCTGCAACCATTGTGGTTGGTTCCGACCACCTAATTCTTGTGACCAGCGCTGATCAGATAACTTGGGCATGGTTTTCCGATTACTTACAGCTCAGATTAAATGTATTTGCGTACACGTGGACAAATATATTGCAAGAGGCTGAGCACAATCACTCACCCGCTGTTTTATCCCCGACAGAGAAGAAAGCTTGTGGTGCCTGCCTCATCGTCTGTATTCACACTCACCTGCATTGCTTATCAAAGTTCACCATCTGGTAACATTTTGTGCCAGTAATGCTGTTTTCATTGCAGGCAGTGTCAGCCTGGCATGTCAATGCAGCAACTGGCTATCCAGCACTGGTGGTAAATGTTGTGCCGTTGCGCTCGCCTTGTGGAAAGGAGTGCCTGGTGAACGGTCGTAAATGCGGGCGCTCCTTGTACGGTTGAAGGCCGTTTCACATGGTGCGATTTTGCACTGCGATTACGCACCGGAAGTGCGATTTACGTCGCATGCGACGAGAATCGCAGTCGCAGGGCCGATTCTGTGATTTTCGGCTGCGACCAACCGGTTGGTCACAGCGTCGCAGCAATCGCTGCGATTTTTCCGTCGAAATTGCGCCGAGAGGTATTTCGCGTCTGTTTTGGAAAATGGTGGCGGACGCTCAACGCAACGTTTACGGATACTTTTTTGTCTATAAATATTGGATCAACAAGCCTCGAACAGTGCAACTAATTGAGTGGAGCCTTGGATTGCGCAATCGGTACGTAACATCAGCACCGACCCCGAACAGTGCAGATAAAAACTCGTAGGTCAGATTCGTTCTGAGATTTCTACGAGTTTGTTGACAAGCTACGTTGCTAATCTGGCGACGCTGTTTTTTAGGTTGGCTTCGAGTGCTGATAGTACGTACTTTTGCGTGATTTTCCGTTATTCACACGCGCTGCGAGTTGGTAAATACTACGAGGTGTCCCTCACGGGAAGGCATGGCCTTCGGATGTCGTCCCAATTTCTGGTTCTGGAGACAACTCGCGATATACAAATCCACAGTTTTATCGCGGTATGCTTTTACGGACGGAACAATTTAAAGAATGATCTACGGACAAATGCTGTGCTCAATAGGTCACGCTATACGCGCGACCATTTAGTTGCAGTCGGTTGGTTAGGGCTTTCATGCGCATTTTCCTCAATGAATTCTCATTTCAAGGTTCTGTTACTTCCGCTGCGAGACGCAAAGCGAACGTGCAAACTGGATATCGTAATGAATGTTCTACAACAGCATATTTCACGCTTTGACTGGGAATAAGCAGTATTGCCAATTTATTTTCGAAGCAATATTTAAAGTTTTTTTTCTCATTTTTCTGATGCATCATTTTCTCCTGAATAAAAAAACCAATAAACCTTCAGTGTGTTGCAGACTTGTATCCGTACTGCATCTGTATTAACCCTGACATTAAAAGGTAATTGCACATTTCGCTTACTTCAGTGCATCGAATCACTTTTATTTATGCTGGTTGTAACATATCGCAGTACTTTAAGAAACTACTTAGCCATAAACATCCTTGCCTTTTCTTGCTTCTCTGTCTCTACTTCCTGTAAAACACATGCAATATGCAAAAGCAGGCAGACATCTGGTTTTTATAAGTAGTAATACACATTAAACAAAGCGATCAAATTGTGCAGTGAAGTCAGCCGGTTGCATTCCTTCGTGTGATGATAGGATCTTTTCAAGTGTGGGTGGGTCTTGCATGTCCACACGTCATAAAGTGTGCAGACTCATCACGAGGCGTAGGTATAGCCCATCAAGATGGAGGCATTGGTTGCTAATGAGTCTGCACTTACATGTATTACTGCATAAACTCGTATAACCATATCCCATCATTACTCAATCGAGCTTGCTCAGTCATAGTCACCAAATTCTACTTATCCGAGCTTGCTCTGACTCATATTCACCAAAATTGTACTTGGCGAAGCTTGATCTCACTAATATTCACAAAGAGTCTACTCAGGCAAGCTTGCACCGAGTCATATTCACCAAACATCTACTTAGCCAGCTTGCTCCGACTTTATTAATCAAAATTCTACTCAGGTGAGCTTGCACCGAGTCATATGCACCAAAAATCTAACTTGCCGAGCTTGCTTTGACTCATATTCACTAAATTATACTTGGATCGCTTTCCCTGACTACCACATGACAATATTCACTAAAAGTTTACTCAACTGAGCTTGCACTTACTCGTATTCACCAAATTCTACTCAGTCAGGCTCAAACGAACTCAGACTCGCGGTTAGTTCGAAGTCTTAGTGAGCCGACGTTTGAGTGAGTTCACCGTGCTATGTATACATTACATTATGTGACCTGTGCGGTTAATATGCAAACATTGTCTATGAGTACGTGATGCATCGGGTGAAATAAGGACAACTGTAAACACTGCAGTTAGTTTTCTAGAGTTTCAACTGACTGTTGCGTGAAAGCTTCGCCTCATGTCGATTCAAGCAAGTGCATTGGATCTGCATCATATTTTTTGCCAATCCTGCTGGCTGTCCTAGTCATTACTGGGTGGCCCCATTTTGTACATTTCAACACAAAGTTTAATAAATGACTGTAGTGCAATATATTAAAAAAAAGATGCTTGCATCACTGCACGTATAACAATCAGAACATGACACAAACACATGCACATAAGATGGACACAAATGATAAATACATAAACAGATGGAATCAGCTAGCCACCACCTATTGAAAAAAAAAGAAAAAGCACAGGACTACGTATAACCATTCCCCTTGCCAGGTATATGGGCTATAGGAGAAACACACGTGCAACCTAGCAGTTACCTCGAGGTAGCAGCTACGGACGCTTTTGCATTCGGAGATGGCCACTCAACCAATCAAGTGTGTTCAGTGTGCACTTGTACTTAGGCACACTTTTTATTGTCTGTATCTCAAAAATTTAATGTGGCTCCTCAAAATTTTTAGAATGTTTGGATTCTGAGGCTTGCAAAGGTAAATATTTTTATTCCATTTTCGTTCAAGGTGAAGGCTCATACAAATGATTAGAGATATTGTCAGTGCCCCTCACTTTCTCTCAGAACATAAGTGGTCTGTTATTGAGATTCTAGCAGCTTTTCAGCAGCAAGAAAGGGAATCAGCTTCCCCTGTTTTCAGCATTGGGTTAATGCAGGCAATTCAGGGAGGCATAAAGTTTTGCTAATACAAACGGTTCGGGAATACCAGATTAGACTGTACCTTGACACTTTCCTTGCACTTCTTATTTTGGTCAAATAACCCAGTTTGAAATGGCTCCAGTTAGCATGCTCTAACATTGTCTAATATAGGTTAAGTACATGACTAGCTTAACAGACTGGGATGCTGGCTTTCATTTCCAGGAAAGGAATCATAGCACCTGCTCCAGTTGCATATGTTTTTGGTTATCAGGGGTATTCAGCCTCACTTTAAGGATAACGTGCTGAAGCAGGTAGAAGCACACGCATGCCATTAGCGGATAGTTTCGATAGCTTCTTATCTTACACTTGCCACCATGAATACAAAATTTTAGCGTTCGATTTTGTTATTAAACAAACAAACGTACTCCTAACAAGGTATTTTAATTAATGTTAGCCGTGTGGCTATGCGGCTGCACTACGTACTGCAGCATATTAACTTAAGCTTCTTGATACAGATTCGCAGCACACTACAGCGCAAGAAACAGGACGAGAAAATAGACGACGCCCATGTCTGCCAGAATGATACGATACTACGTACACTAGTGACTGCAGCTCCTAAAAAAATGTGTTGTCGGCTTTTACGCCTTTCGAAATATTCAGAGAGCACTTGTATGAATAATTACAGCACAGGCGCCGAGACGGACAGCCAGGCTGGCGCTAAGATAAACGTTCACAACACAAATTCCATTGCACGGTCAGTAATTACACACAGATCATTTGCGGCTTTGTTCAGGGGCAGACGTGAGCTTTTGGGTTGGTGCTTGCTGCTAAGTTTGGTGCAAGAATATTTCTAGGAGCAGGAACCGCTAATGTGCAATCACGAGCAATACACACATCCGTTTTTCAGAAGCTGACATTAATCACGGGTAGCACGTTAATCCCGGGTAGCGCGAGGGTCTCTGCGTTGACATGACTCCGCTGCAGCCGAATTCCGAATACTGCATATGCGATGACAACAGCTATAGGGGCTTGTTGATAGGTCCTCTTGTAACTTGTTTAACCGCAGGTAGAACGACACAGGCAAAAAACACACACGAGACAGGACACAACGCTGAACGACCACCTGCGAACAGCTGTTTACGTCCGCCATTTCTCCTCGTATTGAACTTCACAAACCGCTGTTGCGCACTCCAAAACAAACTAAACTTTGAAGCATTTTTAAACTACAAGAAGCACGTATTATTTGGTCCTAATAAAGAGAGGTCAATTATATTATAATGCGCACGTCTTTTTCATTACATTAAACGAATTTATGCGGCGTGTGCGACAAAATCTGGCAGCAAGCAACTCTGGGCGTCGCATAATCGCATTGTTGACATCGCACCATGTGAAATGGCAGTTGCGAATTTCGCATCTGCGAAAAACACAGTGCAAAATCGCACCATGTGAAACAGCCTTGAGGCGGATAAAACTCGCAGACAGCCAATACATTTAAGACTGTGTCGGAGTTCTTGCAGTTCACAACAGAGCACATCTACCCTCTGCTCTTTTCCATTTTAAGTAAATAGAATTAAGTGACGCCTGGCCTCTCGGCGGAACATTGCCGGAGTGGAAACTCATGTCTGCTTGCTCTCAATTCAGAAGACCTTCAACAGCGACCCTGGTGCAAGGTGTGCCTTCTGCTCACTGTAAAAGGTCTGTCCTGAAAGGCCGGCTGCTGCCCGGAGCAGAAGTAGCTTATTGAAACTACTAGATTATATCCTTCCAAGAACCGTTGTACAATACATTGCACACTGCCTTCAACATTTTTTTGAACTTGGAAGTAATTGTGCAAAATATTCATTCTTGGTATGAAGTACGGCACATGTGTAACTGTAAAGAAGTGGTTTACTCATATTCTTGTCGTCCACTTTTGAGAAATTTGACACCAAATTGATCTATACCTCTGTGCTGTGCCAGATGGCCGAAAGCAACTTTGAGGCATTTCAATATCACTGAGATAGGGCGAAAATACCGGATGTGGCAGCAACATGGCAGTGTACTACACGTAGTTGCATCTTCATCTCAGCGTTTAGCAATGAAATGCTGTTTTTACCATAGCAAAGATGAGCAGATGATGGAGATAGTGGAGACAACCATGGTATGCAAATTTTAAGAATTTTTTTTTTTGTTTTCAAGTTCATAACATAACAGTAGACAATAAAAACCACCTCAAAGAGCGATTATGTCCCATAGATGTGTTCTGGTCTCGGGAGGATTTGGCAAATGCTACGATCAACAGACGAGCGAAAGAGTCGGCCACCGTCGAGGGGCCTCTTTAAATTTGTGCCTGGTGAACGTTTCTGTTGAAACGTATTTGTGCAATAGGCTTCTGTGGTAGACTTCTGTGCTGTACACTGGCATGTGTTGGAAACCACGAATTCAAAGTATTAGCTGCTGTTTCTCACATTTCGCAAATTAGTGACAAATGTTTTGCACGTTTGATGCCACTTCAAATGCTCTGCCCACGCAACACAACATTACGCATCTGCAGTAAGCTGCTAAAAAGCCGCTGATTTCCTTATTAACATCAGTTTACCGCTACAAAATTCCTCGGAAATTTTTGCGAAATGCATTCTGGCACACAGCTGCATTTGAAGTTACACGTGCGGATCTATACGTTTAGATGGAGGGTAAAAAAATTGAATGAGCCCTCCGGTGTCGAGGAGCGGGTCGGATGTGCTCGACGCCGAAATACGAGTCGCAGTACGAGTTCAGAGAAAAAACATCTGCCGCGCGCAGCAATGAAGAGGTCGTCCTCTAGGATCCTGTCGCCGGTGGATGCTGCCCCGCAACGCAGCGTCCCTCCACTCCCGAGCATCCTCCGACATCGACGCTTTCGCCGACGAGACCCGAAGTGCGACGGAAAAGGCGCGCTATACCAGCGTCTCGCCACGGGGCGGGCCAGGCGGAGCTGCGGCTGCGCACTTGTCAGCCAAGGGCGTCCCTCCTCCTGGCAGCCACGCGGCAGCGACGGGAAGCAGCGGTGCGCCGAGCGTCAACAACGCGTCGAGACCACGCGCCCCTACCTGACGCCGGCGGGAATAAAGGCCGAGGTAAGTCACGACCGCACTTGGGCCGCGCTCGGCGCCGCCATGCTGCCCGCTGAGCGACTCCCTTGCCCCGACCGTCGCAATAGGCGCTCGCGTACGACGCGGGTATCATTTCCAATCGAGCACTTCTCAACTCGGTGTAACGGTGACCGTCCGTCATTTCGGAGCCCTACACCGACCGACTGCGGGCGAAATACGCTTCTTAGCGAGTTCCGAAACGACAACAAAACAAAATGTACAAAGAAAAAGAGCAGGCGGCCATTTTGCGTCTGCGCGGTGCGAGTGTCCCGAGGCGGAGTGAGCCCCTTTTTCGGCGACGGATTGTGAGCGCCTGGAGGGGCCTAGCACTGCGCGGTAGGTGCGCAGAGTGCGTTAAAGGGTTAATTAATGCCGCTTTCGCGTACGCTCGCATTTACTCACCGCTGAGATGTGCTCCTGCCTTTCGAGAATTGGCCGAAAACCATGCGCAAGAGTCGATTAAAATGACGCCGAACTGAGCAAGGCGGGAGCGGAACGGGAAGTGACGCAGGCAAATCGTCATCGACTGCTTCTGTGGGCCAGCGGTAAGTGCGTCTGCCGGCGTTTGCTTGGATTGCTCTTTTCTTTTTCGTCTTTTTTTACCCTCGTTGCTAGGGTCGTGCGAATGGCCGTACATTTCAGTGCCGTTATCGACGTCTGATGCTCTTACGGTGCTTATATTTTGGACAACCCCTCTGAGTTTCGCCCGTCGATCTGCTTCTTCCCAGAGTTTGGATCGATTCTCAGCCTAAAACCGATCTGCGCGCCGCTCTTGGCACATTTCGACAGCCGTTGTGTTTGCGTGCTTGTTTTACGGGGACTTTAATATACTCGCGAGTTAATATGAGGTGCCTGTATCGGAGTCGAGACTAAAAGGCTACGCGTTACCTCGCCGGGCTACATCGTACAGAATAGCAACGGTGAGACTGCAATGGCATTATTCAGTCAGCTGTGGGCGGGCCGTTCGCGGTTCGTCTGCTACCGCCCGTCGTCTGCGTGTTGGCAACTTGGTCGTGCCCGCGCGTTCGTGCTTTTACAAGAGGAGCCGTAAAGGTAGCGACGACTACGAGCGGCCGCAGCCCGAGGTCGACTACCGAACGCTGTTCCGGAATGGCTACAAGTTGCTGAAAGAAGACGCGGCGCCAGTTCAGCGACGAGGTGGTCGAGGCGCTGCGCGGCGACTGCGCAATTTACGAGCACGGCGACTGCGAAGTCTTCTGGAAGTTCGACGCCAAGACCATCGACCAGTGGACGGTGACCGCCGACAGGGACAACGACGAGGGCTTCTCGCGGGCCGCGTTCACGTTGGGGCCCGCCGGCGCCGGCGTCTTCTCGGGCTACCTCGACACGCGCGTGCCGAAGGACGGCAAGGTGGTCCAGACCGGCTACTGCAACGTCCGCTCGCCCCGGGCGAGGCGGCCGTTCGGCATGCCCGCCGCCTACGAGTGGTCGGCGTTCACGCACCTCGAGCTGCGCGTTCGCGGCGACGGGCGCACCTACATGCTCAACCTGGGCGCCGACCAGTACTTCGACGTGACGTGGAACGTGCTCTACCAGTTCCCGCTGTACACTCGCGGCGGGCCTTACTGGCAGCTGGCGCGCGTGCCCTTCTCCAAGTTCTTTCTGAGCAACAAGGGCCGCGTGCAGGACAAGCAGGGCGCCGTCGACCTGACCGCCGTCAAGCACCTGAGCATCACGCTGGCCGACGGCATTGCGGGCCCCTTCCGGCTCGAGATCGACCACGTAGGCGGCTACGTGGACGGCTCGCACAGCGAGGAGTTCGCCTACGAGATGTACGAGGTGCCTCTGGGCTACGGGCTCGGCGGCTCATGACCGCGCGAAGCGAACACGCGTGTTTTAGGACGGCAGTACGCGGCTAGCTCAACTTATGCGTTCGGTTCGTGCACGGCCACCTGTGCCAAAGAGTCTGTGTCCTGTGTGGAAAGTGGCAATACATGCGAGTCCGTTCCGTCAACGTTCTGCAGCTTCGGACCGATTCGAAGACATTGGGTAGTGCATAGAAAGATTGGAGATCATGCAAGTAAACGCCCTTTAAGTGCACAAATTTTGGTATTTCCCAGTTTGAATTACCTTCTTAAAGTTCATTGGCACAGTGAGAATATAAAAGGCTTCCCATGATGCACATCTCTCGAGTAGAGGATGGCCAACTCTCGAGTGGGCAGAGGGGGGAGCGGCTGGCGACCCTGTCATTGCTGCCAATGTGTACGTGCAACAAAGTTGAACACCATGTTGCAATTTACAACAAAATATAGTACAGATAGAGCTACTGTCAACGATTGGGGCATACAACAAAACTAGAATGACAAAAATGAAACCACCGATATGTCCATAACAATGCGACAAAGCCCAAAAAAAGAATGTGCAGACGGCATCATAAAAAAAAAATTCATTATATCAGGCATTAAAACAAAATTTGGTCTATTGTTCAAGAGTCGGGCCATTCAATCTAAAGTTGGGATGGTTGGCAATACTACCCTGGGCACCCTTTAGTATGGGATAAGGGACACTCACTTGCTGTTTTCTGTCTTTTACTTCAAGCTACCATTATAAGCTAAAAATGTGTTTCCAGGGCCAAACAGTAGCAAGGAAAGGGCACACTGCCTCAAGGTCAGACACGAGTATAAAAACACCTTTGTGCAGTCTCTTGCTATCTACAGTAAAAAAATTACGTATAAAGCCAACAGACAGTGAAGACAAGGAAAGCATAAGGAAAATTAATTATGTTCTTTAAGATAAAAGTGGAAATGAATGTGGAGACATCTTCCGCATTGCGTGTGCAACATAGGCACAATAGGTGGATGCCGTTCATTCTCACATTTCGTGTTCATTCACACTTGCCAGCACTCGCCGTCATTCCTTGCCGTAGCTGCCAGCGTCCAGTCACCGAATAAGTGCGGAGCATTAAAGGGACGCTAAAGGCAAATATTAAGTCAAGCTAAAGTGGCAGATTAATGCTCGACAATGTCTAAGGCTTCAATATTATCGCGAATGAGGCTTTAGTAATTAAGGTACATGCAGGACATGATTTGCAACTCGCCGGGGACATTCAACTACTACCCCAATGACGTAGGCACTTGTTATTATAATTGTCACTACTACTCTACCACTTGTTTAAATAGATTATTGTATTGCATTATAAGTTGGAAGAGAATGCTACTTGTCCCATTCTGTTCCATATTTAGAAAAATTAATGCGTTGGCATTAACACAGACAAAGGTTTAATTTATGCTTGATTCTGCACCGGCCGTGCTTTCGCTTTTCAGTAGTTTAATTATCCCGTAGTGCTGCACTGGTGTTGCTGGCACGCGAAACGCACACAAACTGCAAGTAGCAGAGAATTCCATTTGATGTCACGGGATGCCCGGGCAGTCCATGCCACTTGACCAAAAGCAGCGGCAAATCCAATGCTCTGTCCTGGCTTTCCATGGCCGCGTATTTGGGTGTTGCGCCAAAAAACCATAGTGCCATATGTTGGCCGCCATTTTAGTCGCTGTCCGCACTAAAATGCGATGATGCCGTATGCAACGTCACTACTCCCCGCTCGGGGGCAGGCGATTTTAATTGCGCAAAAGATATGCGTGGACCCTTCAGATGCGATTTTCTCTTAAACTAAGTCTTTTCTTGGCACGTTTCTGGAATGGTATTTTAACAGTCCACGTTGACTTAATATTTGCCTTTAGTATCCCTTTAGCACAATAGAATGTGTTGCTTGGCTAGTTGGTTCATACTTGCAGGTTTAACAAGCCTTGGATGGTACAAAAGAAGGTAGATGCAAGTTATCTTGTGTCTACTGCATCTAAGCTCATGAGTATGCCAGCCTGTAGTGTGTGGTGCATGGTGATGACTGGTCTTTCGGCCACTTCCTTGGGTGTTTGCAGACCAGATCTGACCCTGAGAATCTGTTAGCCAGTGCCACTCAAGGCCATGGCAGCAGGTGCGGCAGAATACATCAACTTAGGAGCAGGCCGACTCGCCAATCAACCCGCATATGCACCTGAAGGCATCATAGTGCCAAGACCTTTGCTATGCAATGAACGAGAAGAAAAGGAACCGATGGGCCCGGTTTTTGTTAGTTACAACAATATGGTGCCAACAAAGAAAGCATAGAGGAAAGTATTTATTATTAGTGCAGAAATGAAAAACCTTGGCTTCAAACATGGTAAATCTTTAAACATGCAGTCATTTACCTTCTTCCTGAGTGCACTTGTTGGTGAGCTTTCTGATTTCAACTTTTTTACAGCTTGTCCCGAAACTGACAAGCTTTTCCAGTCATTCTAATAACATGCCGAAGCAAGATGGGATAGTTAGGACTAATTTTAAATGTGTTCAATGTTTCCTGTATATACGTGATGTTTTCTTCATAAAATCAGTTAAAAGCCATGGCCGTACTATCATTTCAATGCATTAGCATTCTTAGGGTACTTAACACACTTTCCGGAGGCTATGTATTCAGTTGTATTTATTTCGCCATCACATGAATACATGGTAGCCGAGGTATCTGTCTACGATTGTACCTAACCATTTTCCCACCTATTTTGGTCACTGTGTAGTTGAATGAGTAGTGCATCGGGATGCCGTGCTGAGGTAACGGGGTTGAAATCCAACCGTCGGACGAACTTGGGTCACCGAGTACCATGGCAGTGCACTCTTCAGTGAACCACTGTTGATTTTTGACTCGCTGGTACCCCCTTTTTTGTCACTGTAGATGGAGCACAGGGTATGCGTCACTCAGGCCTCTGGGTATGTGCTGCTCTTCAAGGAATATCTTGGGTAACTAGGTGTGTGCCAATGGGAATGCTACAATGAAAAGGAATCCTTAAATTTCTCTGATGCTGTGTGGAATTGAGCCCACGTCACATGGACAGCAACATGACGCACTGGGCATGTGCTGCTTTTCAGTGAGTGCCTTCCACGCCAACGCTTTAGTGAGCTGCACCGTGAACACACGGGTTAAGTGCCGCTCTTCAATGAACACCTTGGGTCACCGAGTATATGGCAGGTGAGGAATAACCGATGCGCGCCACGCTTCTTCTCATCACAGAGACCATGCGCGGACTTCTCAGCAAGGCCACTAGGTGGCGCAGCTTGTCCAGAAAGGTTCCTGTGCATGAGATCAGAGGTTCGAGCAAGGTTCGAAGTTAAGCAGCGTGGGGTAGGTAGACTTGCTCTGGGAGCACACGGAAATACACCAAATCAGGGGGTACAGGGTGACATGGGATGGACGTCATTCGAGGGCAGGGAAGCCAGCTGCAAGATAGAATTTGAGGAGCGATTGAGAGAAATGGCAGAAAAGCGATGGGCAAGGAGAGTTTTCAGTTATTTGTATATGAGGAATGTTGACACAAAATGGAGGACGCTGACCAGAAAATTGTGAATCAAATATTTGGACTGCAGGAGGGGTGCAAACCAGGAAACAGCGGTTAAGAAAAAGGTTAAAGAAACAGAGAGGGGTCTGTGGAAAACAGGGATGCAGACGAAATCAGCACTGGGAACATACAGAACTTTCAAGCAAGAAATTGCCAAAGAAAATATCTGATAATTCTAGGGGAAGCTCTTTGTTGTTTCAAGTCAGGACGGGAGTACTGTGGACTAAGATGTACCGAGTCAAGTACCAAGGTATAGACACGTGCGGTGCGTGTGGAGAAGAGGAAACGGCTGACCACCTCATACTTTTCTGTAAAGGGCTTAACCCTACAGTGCAAAGCAACGGGGCTGATTTTTTCAAAGCATTGGGGTTTAGGGACAGTGAAGGCAAAATACACTTTAAGCGGGTAGAAATAACGAAACGGAGGTTATCTGATTGGTGGCTAAAATCAAGGCAGGGGTGAAATTTCACCCACCACAAAATGACAAAATATGTTAATAGTCATGGCTAGGTGGTGTATGCCACCGCCCGATTTAAAGGGTTCAGCCTCATCCATCCATCCGGTTGTCGCATTTCTCGGCGTTTGCACGCACCGGTACGCCATGCATTTGCCATGCGACACGCAGGCTTCACTGCACTGGCGCCGGTGGTCTTGAGGGAAGCGCAAAAGAGGAGTCCTGCGGCAGCACACCGCCTCGTGCATAACTCGTTTCGATGGCGGCAATACGTTGTTTGGCTATATTGATGCATTACCGTCGACAGTCGTCGTGTGATGGGTTTTCCTGAATTTTCTATCTATGTTTATATCTAACCGTATTTTTTATTTATTTATTTATTTATTTTATTTATTATACCCTCAAGGTACAGTTGTACATTGCAGAGGGGAGGGGCAAGGTAAATACGGAGGCAAATCACACAATCGTTAATTATAGAAAAAAAAATACAAGTACAAGTAAGCAAGAACTTTCCAAGAAAACGTCAAAGCTAATGCGTGGATATCAATAATTAGTAAAAAGAACAAGAAAAAAAATAAGGAAGACAAAAAAAAAAGAATAAAATGGAATTGTCCTGGAAGTGTTAGATAATTACTTGATGCAATACATAGGAAAAAACATGGCAGAACATCGCAAAACATGGTATACAAAATGGTAAATAGAAACTTGGAAAGCGTAGCAAAAATACATGGCATAACAAAAAGAAAAGAAAAAAGACATACCATATAAAAATACAAGCCATAACTTAGAATTATGGCTTAAATTTGTGCCTTTTGTTCCCGTTTGCTTGTGCTGTGTTACATGTTCAAAATGAATTTGGCTAACATTATACAGATTTCCAAGTCTTTGTTGGGTCTAGCGTTGTGTGGTCCGGTCGAGTATTCTTTCTGCCTCATGTGTTCTGAAACCAAGAGGGAGAACAAATAGAATGAAAAATGCAGTGCTAACGAATACACAGCAGTCGCAAATTGTACGCGACGTAGCTGTTGAAGAAGGAGAGGCCCTGCGAAATGAGAAGTATGCTTTCTGTGCATAGTCTGACCACTAAGCAGCTTGCCACATTTGGACACTTATTTTTCAATTCCTTTTACATGTAAGTTCACAGTGTCTCAATAGCTATGTACGATGATTTAAAAGTTGTACTTAATGTGGACATCTGGGCTAGTTGGAATATCAGCATTTCATGCATTTCCAGCACTTTAAAGAAATAGGAAAAAGTAAATGCACTTCCCTGTGCAGTCTTCAGCGCCGGAAAAGCTGGCTCGCATGTGCCGAACAGTGAATGACCGAGGGCACGAAGAAGCACACTGCCCCTTTCGGTGCGTCTAGAACAGGGGTCGTTTACTGCACACACCCCTGTGATGTGGCAACATCAGCCAGATTGCATTAACAAAAGATTGAGAGGGCGCAATTCCGGACAATAGCGGGCTGGTCTCTAAGCAGTCCATTGTAAACGATGCCACTGCACACCTATGTTTATTGGCGCAGCTGTTCTGCGCTGGTCAAAGGCTAAGTGCCGTCCATGGGCGTAGCCGGGGGGGGGGGGGCTGATGGGGTTTCAGCCCCTCCCCCCTGAAATTTTTTCCCGGTGCCGAGCAAACCAACCACTGGCGCCGGGAATATTCTCCATTTTGTCTACAATCTTTTTTTCACGCTTAAAAAGACGTTTCGGCATCAACATTGCGAACTTGGGCTGGATTTCGTGGCAATGCTTGTGCACCCGGAGTCACATAACGCAAGAAGCCCCATCCGAGCACAAAGTTTCAAGGCTTTTGGATAGCGAGCGGGCGCATCGCGGCATCTCGCAGTGGCCGTGGAGTCTACAGAACGCATATATTTCAATTCCGAAACTTTGTGGGTACAGTAAAAGCTCGATGATACGATCACGGCTAATACGAATTTCCGGATGATACGAATTTTTCTGTGGTCCCGGCCGAGCCCCATTACTTTGCAACGTGCTAGAGAACGGTTGTTACGAATCGATTTTCAGCCTGCGTCGGTTGATACGAATAAACGCCGCCCCACCGACGGCCGCGAAAGAGAACAGCGCGCAGTCACGCGCTTTCTCTCCTTCTCTTTTGGTGCGGAGGCAGCGCCGGACCGCGCGGACTCCGCGACTGGGCGCGAAGAGTTTGAAGCGGTGGCGCTTTTGGTGCTTTTGTACTTCTCCTTTTCTGCGAGCCGTCAGATGGAGTGGCTGCTGCGCTTCGGGCCGCGTTCTTCGTGTTGCGTCGCAGCGAGCTATGTCTCGCAAGCGGAAAGCACTCTCCTTTAAAGAGAAATTAGACATTCTTCGAAAGGTCGATGAGGATCCCAAGAGGAAGCGGACGGAGTTGGCTAAGGAGCTAGGCCTCGCAACGTCAACACTGAGCACAATTGTTGCACAGCGAGACTATCATGAAAAACGTGCTTTCGTTCAACGTCAACGCGAAGCAAGCGAATTCGAACGCGCTTATTTCGAACATACCGCGCACCGACAATGCCCTTAGCAGCGCGCCAAATCACGCGGCGGCGCCTCCGACCGGCATTGCTCCGACAGAGCAAAAGCTCAGGAGAGACCCCTCAATGCCGCGCGCAAAGGAACGAAAAAAAATGTGGTTGATCCCTCTTATATAGGAATCGGTATAGAACACGAAAGTGAAACGTGTCTTCACAGAAGTAGTGTAATGTTTATTGCACATTGATATATAATGTCTATTGGTGTTTTGTGGCTAAAGCGCCCTTAGGCGTTGATGCACCCACGCTGACGCCTGGTGGCACGTCTCCTCCATCACGACTACCAACGTCGATGACCATGAGCAACCGTCGTGCATATGGAAGCTGCACTACGCTGCACACGCTAGCACAACGCGAAAGACGAAGCACGTAACTGACACACTAATACAACGCGCAAGACAAAGCACGTAACTGAATCGTCACCGAGTCAAATCAGCGCGTACAGCGCGTCGTAATTGCAGCCTCCGCGATCAACTTCAGAAACATTTTCAGAGCTAATTGCGGAGGCCACGCTCCGCTGTGCTGAGTACGGTGAACGCCACCTAGGTGGCGTTGGTAGTGCTTCTTGATGCCAGCGTCCCTTCGAATGCTGGCATCGAGGCGTCGTAGTACTGAGACCACCGAAGCGTTCACTGTCGGTGCGCGTTAAGGCCGGAATACATGGAGCGAATAACCGGCGTCCGAGCGAAGAACTTCGTCGGGCGGCGAACGTCCGACGGCCGGCGTCAAGAAATTTGCCGTCCGCAGCCGATCTGCCTGTCCAAACATTTTCGTCGGGCGAACGCCGCCGCCGGAAGCGTCTAGCGCGCAGCGGTGGACGACAGCCAATCAGGAGGCACTAGTTCCGGTCGCAATGCATGCTGGTGTTTCGCGCGCGCGCGCCTTTTCGCGTCGTCTGCAATCGCGTTGGTGTTGCCGTGTCTGCATGTCTCTGCACCGATTGAGTAGTTCCTAGTATGATCTCTCAGGAATCGCGTTGTATTTGTACATCCCATATCCGCTGATCTGCGAGGAAACAGACAAGCAGTGCAAGCTCTCTACAACAACCTTCAACAGAAATCTTCTGATCTCAGAGGCCACATGCTGTCGTCATGCCTATCTCCCGACTTCCCCGATAGATGGCGTTGGCATCGGATATTTCTTTCGCTAGGCTTAGACGCGTTCGAAACGAGAAGCGATCTCGAAAACTACTCAAGGTTATCCATAATACTCTGTCGTCGAAGCGGCCTGAGACTAAGCGAAAGCCGTTTACGCAGTCATTTGCTTCCAACTAAGTGAATTCTACAAGGACAACGCCAAATTCAGTTCGAAGCGGGCGGCCGGGACCGCCGCCAACACGGCGGCCAACGCGCGGCGGCGTTCGCCGCATGTATTGCAACACAGCAAACATCCTGCGTCGTGTCGCCGCGTCGTTACTTGACGCGTGAAGTTCGTCGAGAAAGTTCGCTCCATGTATCCCGGGCTTTAGTGTCATAATGCAGTACTTCTCTTTTCTGCTCATAGGCGGCGGCACCGCCCCGAGCAAGAGCGCGGGTACACGGAGGAGTGTTAGATATATAAGGCGCGTCTGTGTAGCTCTCTGCGAATGCGTTTGTGGCGCAATGGGTTAAACGCTCGGCGATCTATCGTCGCGGACCGAGAGGTCGTTGGTTCGATTCCCAAATTTTGCATGTTTGTGGAACTTTTTCTTCTGGTTTCTTTCTTTGTATTATGTTCTATGACGTATTTCCGTGACGGAAATACGTCAGTGAAGTCTTGGTGGACCCCGGAATAAAACACTTTCGTGTTAAAAAAAAAACCCCGCGGCGGAAATTTTACCCTCTCAAATTGCAAGGTCGCCGTTTCTGCATCGCGCCGGAACAAGCGTGTACGTGCCGTGCCGACTAGAGTGTTCTAGACAACCCTATTCTAGCACACACTAGTGCGGACGTCTCAGCCACTCAGCCACGCAAATAAAATGGCAGTGAACCCTTCTCTATTTTCTAGTCACATGTTGACCTTGCACGCTGCGGCAGCAGCGCAGAGGGAAGCAGCGGCGGAGGCACAGTCGGGCCAACGAAACGGCCACGCCCGCAAACGCTCGCTTCTCGATAACGGCAGAAAACGAAACTTCAGGGGGCGGCTAAAATAAGCTGGCGCCAGCACGGCGGCGGGCGCGCACGGAGTCGAAGGTGAGAGAGCTACGAGGGAGTTGAGAGGGAGGGCGAGGGGAGCCACCGAAGCGGCGGAGTTGACGCGGCCAAATCCGCTTTCCTGCCGCCCTCCTCCCTCACCTTCGACGGTCTCCGCGCGCACCCGTGTACCGGCGCCGCCCGCTCGCTCCCTGAAGCTTTGTTTTCTGTCGTTATCCGGAAGCGACCGTTAGCCGGCGTTGGGCAGTTTCGTGGCCCGCGCTTGCTACGCGCTTGCGCGCCGCGATATTTCACGACTCGCACCGTTCGTGCATCGTGCTATGGTGCACGAATACTTCAAAAATACGTCCTTTTAATTCGAACAAATTTTCGGGCCCCTTCGAGTTCGAATTATCGAGATTCGACAGTAGTTTTAATTGTGTTTCGATGATACGAATTTCGGCTAATACGAATATTTTTCGTGACCCCGTGAGATTCGTATCATCGAGCTTTTACTGTATAAAGTTCTCATAAACTTTTGACGCGAAAGGTGCACTGACATTTCCAAAAGCGTGCTTTAGATTTTCAATTCTGGAACTTTATGGGTTTAATGTTCTTATAAACTTCGGCCAACATGCGCGCACTGGAGCCCTCGTGTGCAAGCCGTTCCAGAAATGGAAGCACGCGCTCGCAATCTTCCACGCAAATGAAAATACTAAATATCACTGTGACTTCCAGCTGGCAGCTGATCATTTTATCCTACCATTTTCAGGAAGCGCGCCCAATGATCAGCTGGATCAGGGAATGCAAAGTAATATAAGAGAAAACGGAAGAAAGTGAATGGCCTATTATTGACAGTTCTTTTTTGCGGGCGACAAAGTCTGGGTCTCCGTGGCCATAGGGACAGTGGTCCTATGGATTTAAGCAAAGCCCCGGCTGGAAATACTGGTATTTTCAAAGCGCTTCTTCACATGCGAGCTCATTGTGGAGATACATATCTGAGGGAACCATTTGTAAATTTGCCCCAGTAATGCCTCGTATTTACACCCAGATGTACAAAACCAAATTATAGACCTTTTCATCGGGCGAGGAGGAAAGGGCGCGCGACGATCCTTTCCTCCTCTCTGGCTTGTGCGAGCCGGCTCAGCGCGGCCTGTATGTGTTGCCGTTCGCGCGCTGCGGAACGATTCGGAGGTGTATTAGCTAGTTCTGAGTGCAATTTACGGGATGTCAGTTCTTAAGAGGTTGTCGAACAACCACTGTGTAGCCTTTAGGTGCAGGAGTAGCTACAGTATCTGGAAATTTCTCTTGGATGTGCAAAAATGCGATGCGCATCAGCTGCGGTGCGTATGTGTTGTGAACTATGTTGGATGTATCGGTTTTTACTCGACGAAGAGTTGTTGTAAAACATTTGCATCAGCCACCGGCATCGTTCTCACGCATTTTAAGTCTAGTAGACTTCAAATCAGATTGTATGTCTACGTTAGCCTCCTGCAAGAGGCCGACGGCTTTGCTCAACACAGCGAAGCACTGCGCTTGGCAAGCCAAGATGATACACACAATTGCTTCGTGCTTAGATCGGCATTGCCTTTTTTGCCCTGTAAGGCACAATATACAAAGGGGATCGCATAAAGAGAATCGCAACAGCTATTTGTATGGACATAATTTCCATAACGTGGGTGAATGCGTCGTAAATGACTGAACTTGGGAGACTGAAAAAAAAGAAAGAGTTCATATGGGTACTCCTTTTGCGGCAAAATAAAACAGAACACGGAATAACGACGCAATAAGACTTCGCATGGTCGTGCCGCATGCTTGAACCACTTGGACCATACGCTGTATAGAACAAATAGATCTATAACACAGCATTTAATACTGCCTCGGGCGCTCGCACAGTCTGCAGCTGGTCATTCGACCACTCGAAAAGTGTGATTCACACTGTACGGTATGTGGTTATTATTAAACAAACTATTTTATTTGTCGGTGGAAACCTTGCCCAGAAAACAAGGCAGTCGCCCACTGTATCTACACATAACAAATTAACTTGGAACGCTTGTCAAAGTAAACAGCACGACTTATTCTCCAGCAGAATGGTACCCACGCTGTTAGGATCGTCAAATGTTTCGTAACTACTCGTTGCAGCTAAACCAGAGCTTAGAATTACAGTGCTGAGAATGCTGCAGTAAGGTAGCAGTTGTGAAATGAATTTTCAGAAATACCTAACTGATATCCGAGGCTGATTGTAAGCTCAAACGAACGCACACATCTCGCGCTGGGTGCTCCGTCCGCCCTAACACCAGCAGTTACTCCAGCCGCTTAATTACTTCAGACTTCCTTCACCTCACAGGACCATTACCCAGGTAGAAGACGCCATTTCATGCTAGACCGCGCGAGTGCGAAAAAATCTACCAGAAACTGCCGCCGAGCGTATACCACAGCATACAACACGGGCGTTCGCCCAAGCCAGCATGCCAACAGCCCATAGATGGCGCCACTGCCTATGCAATGGCGGCGCCCATGAAAAAACGGTCTATAGAAATTTGTGGTGAAATTATCAAAGAAAGCCTAGATGCAAAAGCAGGCTGCTTCACCATACTTGCTGACGAAACGATGGATATTGCTGGAATCTAACAGCTTACTGTTTGTGGAAGGTACCTAAACAAGGATGCCAAGGACATTGAAGGAGTGTTTTTAGTAGCACTGGAATAGATGCCCTGTCTCATTGCGACAGCAGGTTCTATGTAAATGTGTACAAATTGCTGCAGATTCTAGTCACCCTTCCAGTGACCACTGCCAGCGCAGAGATAATATTTTGTAACATGAGATTACTAAAAAAACTACTTGCGCTCTACAATGTCTGAGGAACGCATGGTTAGGCTAGCGCTTCAGTACGCCCACAGAGACGTCGGCATCAACGTGTCCGAAGTCATTGACCGCTTCGCTAAACTTCCCCGCTAAGTGAAGTAATTGTCCTTTAGATAGCGAAGCAGCAAAAGTCAATGCAAGTAAAACGGTCTGTTCCTTCAGGTTCATAAACTCCTAATTATGAAAATGTATGACTGTTCATTACAGGGGCGTAGCCAGAAATTTTTTTCGGGGGGGTTCACCGGCCCGACCCGGGGGGGGGGGGCAAGCTTCTGCTTTCCTCTAGGTCACGTGATCGATAATAAATAGCGGTAGTGTAAGCAGACTCTAGACATGTATATCAAAGACATGGGACCGCCCCTACCTCCTCCCCCCCCCCCCCCTCGCGTGTGCGTGTGCTTGTGAAGATATTAAGTAAAAACTAAAGTAAGCTCATTAAATACAGTAAGTACGACAGGTACAGTGGGCGTTTGGAGCAACGGTCTCTCATCGCGCCACTGAATGGACCAGTCTTCGAAAACGCATCATTGACACCGTGCGATCGGAGAAGACATCATTAATTGTTAATTTCCGTTAAGCGTAGATGGCGTCGTCCTCGTCGGGGCGAAGTGCGTTTCACAAGTCAAGGACGGCTATACGCGTGAAAATGTACGTGTGACCAGGCTATACCTACTCCCATAGCAATAACTTGTTCGCTGCTGTCTTTGCGCTAGAAAACTTAAATACGCGCAAAAACGCGTAAGGCTTTATTATTTTTTTTTTTCGAAGCTTTCGTCGCCTCGCTCCCTTATACGAGAGGGTTGCATTTCCTGCGGCAAGTGCATGGGCCGCTGTGTCTTGCGCTGTGTGCGAGCGTGCAGCCGTCATTTGCCTTTACGTCAACAGATTCAGAATTGTACAGAATATTTCACCGCACAGCATAGATATGGCATGTGTACGCATTTAAAGTAGTGCGTGCAAGTCATTTCTGCTTCACTTACGCCGGTGCAAACAGGAAGCGGCCTTGTACCTCACAGAATCTCGACTGATTGGTGTACTATAGTGATGCAGGAATGAACTCCGGTATTATTCAGTGCATAGTGCGCATAAACAATTTCTCAGGACGCGTGAACTCCGACGAGAACTGTCAGCGTCTGCAACAAGAGTTTACTTACGCTGTACTGCGCACAACACTTCATGCTTGTCGGCTGTCTGTTTCGTGCATTCTATTGCGAGTCGGTGGAATTTCACTGCTGTCATCAACCCCTTCGTGTGTACATTCCTGGTTTGGGATTCCACAACAAAACAGCAACTACTAGCCTTCCGTAATTGCTGGTTTGGGATTCAACAACACAACAGTAATTACCAGCCTTCCGTAGGGGCGCAATCGCAAACAAGAGACGTTTCTCGCGCAGACTAAGCCTACGTTCACACTTGGAAAGCGGCAAGCGGGCGGAAAGGCCAAAGCGGCCGGAAAATTTTTTCCGCGCCTGTCCAAGTTGTTCACATTTGTTTTGCTACCGCCGCGGCCGCCGCTGCCGTTTTCGTCCAGATCCATCTAGTCTGCGTACGTTTGTCGGCGTGGTGGCGCTCATTATCGCATTATTTCGAGCGGTATGTTCATTCTTTGACCCACGTACCGTCATGAAAAGTGATCATTTTACGCAACTTCGCGTGTCATCTGCGACCTTCGGTAAATTCCTCGTTGGCGTTCCGTAATTCTCCGCACACGGGCGCGGTAGCGCTGAGTCACAGGTTGGTGCCTAGGCGTGATATTTCTTTAATAGCTTTTATTTACAAGTTGTAATAACATTTCATCGTTTCGTATTGTCGGCGCCTCCAGGACACCAAAGGGGCAACGGGAACACCACAGCTAAAACCTGGGCTGGCCCTTGTGTTGGGGCTCGCCAAAGCCTGCGCGTCCTACGTGAGACCTACGCTCCCAATCTATCGTCGCGACGAGAAATGCACCCCGCGACTTCTGCAACATACCGTACACGTGCGAGGAGAATTATGGAGCGCCAACGAGGAATCTGCCTAACTATTGTCTGCCATGGAAGTGGAAGAAGAAATGGCTTTTATACTTCTACCTACTTGTTTTCTAGAAATGGACACTAAATAAACGGAAGACGCGGACACCTCGGAAACGGCGGTGGTGGGTTCGCCTGGCTTTGCAAAAGCGCGAGAAGTTGGGTCACGCCAAGGCTTCGTTGCCGCACCTCCGGTCGCGCGACGTTGAATACTATCGCGAGTATTGCTGACAGTACGTTTTAGTGCCACTCTTGTCGTAGAGCAAGGGCTGGTTCTTGATCGCGTCGATCAGCATTACAGCCTACACTTTTGGTGCCATGGTTTTGGTGCCCGGTGCCATTTTACGACCGGGTCCGGTTGTTTACATGCTAGTGTAGCTTCCAGTGAAGCAGAACGACTTTCCACCGCGTTTCCGTTTCGCCATGGCGAAAAAATCGGCCCGAGACCGATTTGGCTCGCAGCCTGTTTTTCTGCCTGTTTTGCCGCCTAGGCGAGATTTTGCCGCTTCCTACAGCTTCGAGACCAAGTGTGAACGTAGCCTAAAATCCTGCGCGAGCGCGGCCTAACCGGCACCTGAAGGGAAGCGGCGGAAATGTATACCGGAGATTTCGACCACCTGGGGTCTTTAACGTGCAGCCTAAATCTAAGTAAACGGGCGTCGAGCGTTTTCGCCATCATCTAAAATGCGGCTGCCGCATTTGTTGCTTCATTTGTTGCGCATTTGTTGCTTCAGAATGCGGCCGCCACATTCTCGCCCAAAACTTCACAGAGTGTGCAAGCCTTGACAAACACCGTGACAGTTTTTTCCATATGCAGACATGATTCGCTGTAAATTACCAACCCAAACGGAAGCGCCCAGGAATTAAATTGTGATAGTAGCACCGGTTTCATGAATTATGTCAGCGCGAAGCGACGAAACAAAGGGTGGGTTAGTAGGGGGGGGGGGGGGGTTTGCTGAAAAAATTTCGGGGGGGGTTTGAACCCCCCCAACCCCCCCCCCCCCCCTGGCTACGCCACTGGTTCATTAGCTTTTAAAACCGCAGAAATTTTCGCCGTTTATTCTAACAGTCAGCATCATGATCAAAATTACGGGGACATCAATAACCAATTTTGGCCGACCTTGCTCATTGAAAGCCCGGCCCATGCGGCGTTTCCCAACAAACACTCGGATATTGGGTAGTTCAGCTTGCCGCATAATCTGTGGCTTTCGTTTGGCCTTTTCTTTCCTTTATAGCTACCTGCTTTTACTTCTTTTTTGAACCAAAGCAATACCCTCCTTTAATTTTGGGTGCAGAATATTTGTTGCCGCAGCATGGCCCAAGTACACATCACGATTTCTGCGATCATAGTATTGTTCTTGCCTGGATCGCCTGTCTTTCTATGCGTAAAGTTTACTATCTGTGACTACGCAAATGTTTATTTCTCTTGTTTGACGCATTATATACAGTGGTGTTTGCTGAGATGCATAGATTTATTGGAGACTTATAGGTATATTTAAATATCTTGTTGCGAGGTTTTGTGTATACAAGCAGCAAACTTTTTTTCCAGCGACACTTTTTTGCCATTTATCAAGTTGTATCTTTACATTTGTATATTCCATTCTATCTTCGCTTTTCTAATGTATATTTTGCAGAACTCCTGCTTTTTATATGTACTCACCGTTGTGACTATAATTTCGGTGCAATTACTCACAATACACGACCAGTAACAGCTGCTCCTGCGCAATCCATTGCAACGAAGGACAGCGTCATTGAGGTCTTTCCCTGGCCGTTGCATATGTACAAAAATGTAAACAAGGTTCTTGAATGACATAGATTCATCAAAATATTTCTCCTCAACTTTTTAATTTCATGGCTTTTACGTTTTTCATATCAGCTGCATGCACTGCCTCGCTGCTTTCGAACTGATATAGTTCTCAAGTTCGCATGATGTTTCCTGCACTTATTAAATTGACAAAAAAAAAACACGGAAGCATTAATATCGGCTATTTCTGCCACAATTTTGGGGGCATACGAATATACTTTTTATTAAAAATATACATATTTTGCTTGTGTTCATACTGCATAGCATTCAATAATTCGTTTGCAACATCTAATATATAATGGTAATGGCAATGCAGTGATTATTTATGTATTTGATCCCTCGACAAATTCTATATGGAGGAGGCAGCGCTGCAACCTGAGCCCCCCCCCCCGAACAAAATTTCTGGCTACGCCACTGGTGCTGTCGTCTGATTCTTGAAGCTTTTTGAATTCAAAAAGAAAACGATAAATGTGTCGTCACACCTTCTATCGCGCTGTCAATTAAGGAACGCGATTACCTGTATCAAAGCCTGCCTGCCATGCATCGGTGACAAGTGGCTTGAAGCATGCGCGTGTTCCCCCGTCTGTGGGCGCATGATCGCTGAATGTTTCTTTATAAACCCACACCTTTTCATGTAATCAATTGAAGGCTAGGGTCCTACCTGTCCTTTCGTCTTTCTTTTAGTTTTTCCTGTTATTTAAAGCGCTGGGGGCGATTGCATGAAATAAAAGTTGTACTGTTTATGTGTCCTTTACTTATACCTGCCACGAATGGACATTTGTTCTGCTACAAGAAGCTGTTTGTCTGTTCCACCAAGACATGCCATGAAGAATGTTTGTCCCAAAGCTCGCAGTGCATAGAAAGGGCTACCTCGTAATTCATGATAGTTACGCAGTGGCAAATGTATTGAGCTTTGCGATACGAGTGGTGCCTATGGGAACTGTGTCAATATCCTAAGGGATGCTTGCTTCTGTTCTCACAATGTGTCTACATACTCTGTCACTGTATTCATCTACTTGTATTTCTTGCTCCATTGAAAAGCTGGCATCTGGGGCACAAATTAAAAAAAAGAAAATGCGTGAAAAATGGAATCTCTCTTCTCATGCAAACGATTCTGTTGATCATATAAAGCAAGACCAAGCAACAAGTTTGTATGAATACGAGACAAAGTGAATCAGGGCAAAAAAAATGTTTGTTTGCTGCGCACAGGTGGTTCTCACTGCACATTTTGGCTTTTCTTATTTACATATTTCAATACGATGCATTGTGTCGCAAAATTGTTGTCACTTGAAGAAACTCACCCCTCTAAATCGCCGCACTTTGTGTTCTCATTAGTATGGCTAAAGGCGCAACCGCATGCACGCGATTTTTTTAGCGACGGCGATGAGCGGCAGGTGTTGCCGTCGCGGAGGGCGATCCGTCGCTGTTGCTGGTCGCATCGCCGGTGTCTGGCCAGCCAGAAAATATCGCTTGTCGCCAGGAAGTCAGCGCGATGACATCCGCTGGGGACAGCGATTGCGCAACAAGTTAAGGACCGCACAAAGAGCGACGGAGCCAAAATGTTAGGCCTAACGTTAAACGACGGGAAGAGAGCAGTGTGGATCAGAGAACAAACGGAGATAGCCAATATTCTAGTTGACATTAAGCGGAAAAAAATGGAGCTGGGCAGGCCGTGTAATGTGTAGGATGGATAACCGGTGGACCATTAGGGTTACGGAATGGATACCAAGGCAAGGGGGAAGCTCAGTCGAGGACGGCAGAAAACTAGGTGGAGTGATGAAGTTAGGAAATTCGCAGGCGCAAGTTGGAATCAGCTAGCACAAAACAGGGGCAATTGGAGATTGCAGGGAGAGGCCTTTGTCCTGCAGTGGACATAAAATAGAGGCTGATGATGATGGCAGCTATCAGTCGGCCCGCTTCGATCTGAATTCGCTCTTGCAATTTGCTCTCTGCTGTGGCAGCAAAAATAAATAGTGCAATCAATCATCACTTCGTCTCATCTCTAGCTGAGGACAAAGTATCGGTGTTCTCTTGTCGTTATTATTGAGATCGGTTGTTTGTTTTGACGCTGTTAGGCCTTACACGCCACCAAGAGCTGAGAAAGTGTTTGAAGGCTCACCAGATGGCGCCACGGCATTTTACATTTGTGGCATGGGACAGATTTCCACTGGGGATGATAGCATATTTCACCTAGATCTAGATAAAACGTTTACCTTTTAATACGTTTGAGATTATGCCGGCACGATAGCACTTATTCGCATAACAATGTAAATCCGTCGCTACTCTTCTTCGCAATGTTGCGTTCATGTGGTTGCTCCATGTCGCGACACGACAGCGCCAGGGTGTGTCTGTCGCTTGAATGTCACGTGCATGCGGTTGGGCCTTCAGCCTTCACTTGTTCCCTAGAGGATGACATTTTAATATAGACAGCTGGCAACACAGAGAGAAAACAAAACAATGTTCACAAACAGGCTCCTTGCACCACCTGGTGTCGGTCGCACGCACAGGGTGAGCCCAAACCGTCTTGAAGGCTGCAGTAAAAGTACAACAGCGCTGAACAAGTCAGGCTCGTCATTCATCTTTTTTTCATATTTGCGCTTGGCGAGTTCACCTTTGGAAACTTCTTGCTCTTGAAAAGTACTGCAATATATTTGATTGCATGCGAGGCTTTTTTTTTTAGTTGTTACATTGCGAGCTGTTTGGAAGGATTGGTTCCTCGGCCTTTTATTCTCCACTGAGCTACAGGCCACTAACTTTGACTGGTATGGGCTGAGCAAAACTGCTAGCGCAGAAAAATTGTGTTTCCGCACTCCCACCTGCTTCAGAGAAAATGCATCTCTATTTGTACTTGTTAGTGTGCCACATCATTGGGCCATGAAATGTGGTGGTGGTAATGAATATGGTGACCATCACGGTTTGCACCACAAGCCCCTAACACATTGCAAGCATGTTGGGTGCGTGCGGTGCTCTCTCACCCATGTCATTCAAAAAGCCTTTGCGCGAATTCTCCACTGTGGCAGCAGTGCATTGTGTACTAGTGAGGTTTACCTTAAAGGCACCCTTAAACACGTTTTGGACATAATAAAGAAAATGTTGCCAATCTGCCATAGAGGCTGCTTTGAGCCAACTGTTGCTGCACTGCATGCTGCAGAGAATTTACAATCTCGTCTCAGAAACAGCGAAAAATCACTTGCTCTTGCTTCCACAATGTCATCATGCAGCTTCATTGCAAGCAGCTGGACCCATCAACACTATTGGCTGGTTTGTGATCGCGAGAGCATTCTCATTAATACAATTATTGCTCATTTTAATTAAATAAATGAAAAAAAAATATTGGTCAGCTCAAAAAGCCAGAACAACCCCATTTCACTGCTGGTCTACACATGACAAATACGGGTAGCTGCACCTGCTGCGCCTGGCCTCCAAGATGGCGTGCTGTGTAGCATTGTGGCTGCCATGGGGTGACGTGATGAGCCCTCTTGGCTGCTCCGCTATGTAGCTTCCACCGCGCTTGTGGAACTCGAGTTGAAGACTTTGAAAAACTCTTGCAGTATATTTGTGAGACGACGTCCTTTAATAATGTGGCCATTCTATGATTGCAAATGTCCACTGAACAAAAGAAAATAGTGCAGTGCAGCAACAAAGGCTCTTGGCAGCTCCAATTGTGCCCAAGTGCCAAGAAGTGACTCTCGACTGTGGCTGCCGTGTATTGGTGACAACAGTACGGCAAGCGGCACAAATTTTATATCTGCGATGAGAAGCACTTCATGGGGGAGCTGCTGGCTGAATGGCACAGTAAACACCTTTTGTTGCTATTTTTAAATAGTTTGTTTCTTTAGCGACATTGTGCATCTTCAAGGGCCCCTCACCAGGGCACCTAGCAAATTTTGATTATTATACGCTGGAAGTTGTTTTACTGAGGACTCTAAGGACTGTTCTATCACATCAAATGATTTATTTATTTAAGAAAATACTGCCAGTCTGAATGCTAGACTTTAGGCAGGGGGGAGCAACACATTGAAAATAAAATGACACAGAAAATACAGAAGTGAAAAGAAACAAAGTGAAATATAGAGCTGATCCTACTGCAGTAAAATAAAAAAAAAGTATAAATCCTATAGAATGAAAGCCCTTATTACACACAAATCAAAACAGTCTCCTGCAAGTGCAAAGAGTGCGCCTAAATGGTTCGTGACTTTATGCGCATTGTGTTCCCGTGTGACTTGTGTTGGTGGTCGCATTATCAGAAGTTTCCGACACACTGTGCGAATTGTTTGCTGGCTTTGTGATGGCAAGTGTTCATGGTCTTCGATTGAGATCTGTTCATGTTTGCCCGAGTGGATAAAGTCAAAGTGAGCCACACTTGTGTGGGGCTGATGCCCTTCAAAGTCTGTGGCTGTGCCACATATCCACAGTGTGAAAATCTCCAGGCTGCAGCATTGCTTAAAAATGCAACATGATTGGCACATGTCCATCACAGAGTAATGAATATCTTGGATTTTTTTTTTTTTTCTGTGAGAAGAACTTGATTACAGCCTTGAGTTGAAGGGATAACAATTTTATTTTTGCTCGGTTGGCCAATTAAATTTTTCCACGGTGTTCACAGTTCAGTTTCGTAGACTGGGTTTTACTTGTAGGACGTTAAAAACAGTTAATAGAGGACTGAGTGAGCCGCCCTGTGCGTTGCCTTCTCGAAGCTTGTTTGTGATAAATAGTTATCAGAGTTGAGCAGTGGACACACGCACATTGCTGGTACCACTGCTTCAAGCAGGACTAGATGGGGCAAGTCGGGTGGCCTCCCACTCTGGTCGCACCAAGTCCTCGGTCCTCGCCCGCAGAAGGATCACAGCAAAGTTGCTTGGCACATGTTGCTCTGGAGCACGTCACTATTGTGCATCACCTTGGCTGCTTGTCTGGCCGGAAGCCACTACAAAACCACCCTGTCATTTCTGTGGTGTGCACTGTGTGGTGGTTCCTGTGCATCGATATAAAAATCAGTGCACGTAAGACGAGTGCAGCACATATCTACACAATGCCTGCATCAACTGGCTTCTTGAGATGGTTCCTCGGTTGGCCCCACGTGTGACTCTGTTGTTTGGCACGGCAGTGTTGTCAAGCTGATCGTCCTTGGAACTTGCAATGCGCACGAGTGTTGATATCCGTGTCTTCAAATGAGCAGGTTTCAGACAAATTGCTTCTTCCGACGTTCTTTTCTCCTAGGTATACCTGCAGTGTGAAATAGGAGGACTGTGAAATCTTAAAAAAAAAAAAAAAAAAACTTCCTTTCTATAGTGGATAGCAGCTTCCATGCAATGTTTTTACATTTGAAAGTGTGTCACACTGACTTGCAGAGATGAACACTTTTGATGCCAAAATTGTACCATTACCGCACACCCGAAATGATGGCGAGCAATGAGAATGTCCAAACACCCAGGTGCGACAGCAGAATGTGGTAGTTTACTGAGGTACCATTTGGAGGCTGTTATTTACGAAGTTGAGGTGAGAACCACCAGCTGCTTGCAGCAGTGTAAAGGTTATTTTGGTTGTAGCCAAAGTGACGTTTCATTGCTGCACTTATTTTTAACCTTCTCCTTTGATAAAGTAGGCATGCCAATCTTGCAACTGTGAAATTTTACAGAATGCAGACATGTGCTGTGCTGTGCATATAAATAACTTCAGTGCATATATTCAATCCTTAATAAATGTCATAGCAAAGTTGAATCGAGACTAAGATATGTTCACTATCATCATCAAAATCATCTCTCCTGCTAAGCAGCCGGCTTGGCCAGACTGGCCAAAACAGGAGACGGCTAATTGCTGGCTAATTGGTGTCTTGCAGTGCCGATGCCTAGTGCACGAACAATGCTTAATTACAAAAAGAAACCTTGCAAAACAATGTGCTATGATTCATGTGAATCACACACGGCATGCGTGCCGGCACGACTGGCTAGCCAGCCGAGTGAAGCCACTGGCCAAAATACATATCAGGTATGACATTGTGAAAAACTGCCACTTGAAGTTGCTCTTGCTTAGGGTTTGAGGATTTTGCAACTGTAGTACACATTTTGAGCTGCAAGCAAACAAACATTTCCTTCACTGTAAGATTTCGCATCATATCTGGCATTTTCAGTTTCTTTATAGGCATAGCAAACCCACTGATATGAAGCATGGTCACACAAGCTTTAGTTTAATTAATTGATCTTCTCAAAATTGTGCCATATCCAGGTGCTGCCATTAATTGAGTGCAAAATAATTAATTTGCAAAGGCTAATGTGGTAGAAAGATATATTTTCTGGTTCTGGTCTTCTCCATCATAATTATCAGATTATGTCCTGATAATGTATGCACGATTCCAGATGTCATGTCATTTATACCCCTGTCAAGCGGGCAAGTTAAGGCACTTACGGAGAGTGTCACTCGGTTTAAGTGTACTTTGCCAAATTTAAATGTCGCAAGTGGAGTGTTACTCGCAGAAGAGTACTCCGGTCGAAGTGCGTTCACGAAATGCACTTTGCTGACCGAGTACGTAGCCTCGCCGCCAGCGGTTTCAATGGTACAAAATGTAATGCATAAAGAAAGGACACAGAAGTTTATTTTAGTGGTGGAACAGCTCTTGCACACAAATAATAGCCTAAAACGAGCTCATATTCTGTTCTAGCAGGATCAAATGCCGCCTCGTTGCACACCGCTATGCCGTTCTGTATTGGCTAGGCATTTTCTTGGCCGGCATTCACTTGCCACACTCTTACAATAAAAAATCTTTTCGTTTTTTGTTGAAAAAACAAAGTTTGTTTTTTGTTAATAATACAACGTAAAACAACCGCTTTTTAGAAATACTTTTCGTTTTAATCTATGTTATCACAAAATGCACTCGTAGTCTGTTGCCTTTTTTACTGCGAGTGCGCTGTTTTCCCATTTAGAACCACGTAGCCTAATGTGTCTGTCACTCTAGGTCCCGAAGCGCATCCCCGTAAGTGCACTTAACTTGCCCGTTTGACAGAGGTACTATCCGTATTTGATGCAGTTAATTCTCCTTGTTGTATTCACACACTGCTTGCCTTCAACCAAATACTGAAACTTGGTGTTGTTTAGAGTGCATATGGTACACAATCAAAACTAATAAATTTTCAAGGTAGAACCTTTCTGGCAATGTCATTTGTGAACACAAGGTTACCACATGGCCTAAAATGTGAAATAAATCATGTGGCTGTCTGCTTAACATGTGGTTAAACTCTACTGTGGAACAGCAGAGCCTTGGGTGAAATGCCAAAAGCCCTCGCATACCACGCTTTGAGTGAACCCCAGGTCATCGAAGTTATTCGGAGCCCAATGCTGCAGAATCTCTCCTGACCCACTCTGCAGTTTTGGAATGTCAAACTCCACAATTTGACAATCTGACATTGTGAATGTTGGAAATACATAGTAAGATGTTTGCTTTGCGTGTATCAACATGAGCAGCCAGGGTATGTCATCACGTTTGGAATATTTTTTCAATGTTAAAATTTTCAGCACCCCCAGACACTGAAAAGGTTTCATAGGTAGTTTTTCATCTGCTAGCAAACATTTCTGTATGATCCTTGTAAAAACTTCCTTGCTTCCTTCAAACTCTCAGCAATCTCTTATTTGCAAGCATGATGAGCTCTGCATGAAGAATCAGTATTCATTAAAAGTTTATGCGCTCCTTCTTACATATTAGGCTGTGCCAATGAAAGAGGATGATTACAATCAACTTTTGAATAAGTATGATGTTTCATTTGAATCATCACTGTAAAAATTGGACATTTTGTTTGTTTTTTTTGCTGTAATTATTCAAAAGTGCTGTAGTACTTCTTGACCCAGCTTGCTTGATTGGCTGCATTATTTCTTTTCCCATTCCAGGTAATGACCATTCGCATAACAGTATTTATAGGTTACAAAAAAAATTATACCACAATCTTATTATGAGGCATGCTGTAGTGGGGACTCCGGAATAATTTGGATCACCAGGGGTTCTTTAACGTGCACCTAAATCTAAATTACACGGGTGTTTCGCATTTCACCACCATCAACAGTAATATACATCATTTTTATCAATAACATAATATTTTCCATTTTTTGTTGTTTAGCAAGAACCTGTGGATTAAACAGGCAGCCACAGACTAATTCAAAATCTTAAGATCGAAAATTTTTTTTTTTTTTTGAAATATGGTGACAGCACATTCTCCAAGCAGGAGTTATTTTCACTTACGCACATTAGTTTTCCAGTAATAAAACAGTCAAATAGCATGCTAGTATTGACAGTGTGAGCATAACATTTTTGTTTTCTAGACAAAACGTTTTCGAAAACATTGTCTTTTTTTTCTTTGTCAAGAAGTCCGAACTTGCCCAGTTTTGTTGCGTGCAGTGCACAGTGGCCTGCATTTGAACAAGTGCTGGCACAACATTTTCAGATTGTCATTAATTTGTGTACATGAACAGTGTAAGCCGTTTAAACCCAAGAAAAGGTTTCAGAGCACAGCTTAAATAATACTAATAGTATTTGTTTTTATGAACCATTTTGTTTCACCACTGTCCCACGAGGTGAATTGATCACGATAGACTGGCTCGCTGTATTCCTGTGGCTGTAGACGCACACAAGCGCAGACAGAAAATTCTGTTTGCTCTTAAGCGACATCATTATTGCTGAACAACATCAACACTATCTGTCTCGATGTCACAGAAATGTCAAAGGTCAGATTTGAGGGGCCCAACTTAGTGTATCACTTGCTTTCCCAACCTGCCAAGTGATAAGTACGAAGTGTAGGCACTTGCAGATCCTTGCAAGGGCACGTGTGGTAGTTTCCATAATTATATGTGTGTGTGTTCAGTGTAATGCTTTAAGATATTGCACTTTGCAGCAATTTTTATGTCCACATTATTCAGTTTAGTATTTTGTATCCGTGATTGCCTGGTTAATCCCGAAAAATTGAAATGAGTATTGGTACTCATTTGAGCTAGTATTAGTACTCAGCTTGAGCTAGTTGGTACAAAGCTATGATAGATGCAATGGCACCAAAAGAAGCAAGATTTTAAGACTCACAAACTGTGCACCACAAATGCCATCTGGAAACTGTACACTACGAGATGGGTTTTGGTACACACCGTATGTATGCCGTGTCCAAAATGAACACAGTTGAAAATTTGTGCTTGTGGTACACATTCTGTGTGTCTTTACGTCCTCGTCTTCACTGTGCCATTGCATGTACTATCACCATTGCACCTCACCAGCAGAGGGTGATGACTAAGAAAGGATAGCAGTGGCAGATTGAGACTGCATCAGTGAAAAAAAAAATGGAGCCTTCTTCACTGCTGCTATCCATGCTGCTGCTGTTCATGCCTGTCCGCTGCATTTTATGCCTTGGGATATTTCAAGGGCAGCCCTTGAAATGGCAGAAAGCTGTGAGAGCAGCAATGCATCTGAGAGCATTGGTGTACCTACGCCTGGCGCACCTGCGGCCAAAGAATCCTTCGTCGCAGAGACACCGGTTGTGCCGGATGCAGACGCCATGCACACAGCGCCGCTGGCAGTGCTCTGCAACAAGGAGGACAGCACACAGATTGCGTTCTCACTTTTTTGCACTGTAGACACAGATTGTCATAACAACTATAGCATATGTTTTCCAAGCTCATAAGCATCAAACAAATTTGGGTCATTCCTCGCGAGACGTCGCAGACATTGCACTCGACCTTCTGCCATTCTGTTCCAAAAAATTGTGGCCTATCGTTCTGTGCCCTCGTAAACTATTTTTGCTAGAAAGGTTTACTCTGCCTCTTAGAGCGTTTCATGCTCCTGTAGTGGGCGAAAGCTAGGTTGCGGAAAAACACCCACAAAAACACAATACTATACGGAGTGCCTTAAAAATCTGCCAGTTGCCTGTAAAGGAATTGCGCTTTCTTATTCCCTCCCATTGGTGGCCACTACTCTGTCCCACAATGTGCTTTGTGGTGAAGCAATGCGGCAATTCTGTGCCAATTCTTACAAAACTCTAGAAGTTTTACAGACACAATACAACTGCATCACATCGCTGGATAATTGGCAGTAAGCATGTAAAAAAAAAGTATTCAAGTCGATGGGCAGGTAGTTTCAAAGTAGATGACGTACTTTATATGTAGATCGCTGATGCTGTCCAAATAAAAACGCACTTTTTTGATTTGGAAGGGTACAAATAAGATATATTCCTGAAAGGTTAATCGGAGTACTTCTTATTTTAGGTGAGAAAAAATGTTTATTTTGAGCTTCTGCTGCATCCCTGGACGCTGGCCTGCCAGTCCGCTTAAATGCATTGCATGCTTCCTCGGGGCAACGAAAAGATGCAGCGGCCGTGAGGGTAGCAAAAATGTAGGCTGGTGAGGACAGCTAGTGGGAATTACTCAATTTTCCAAGTTAGCATGAGCCAAATACACAATGTTTTAGTATAGCAGCTTACTAGTTCTTAACATTGACAATGTAATTGCAATGTTCCAACATAAGAAATGAACCCAACTTGCTAATAAATGCATGTGCATATCATTATTCAATTCGATATTCGAAGCTAAGTATTCATTAGGACGGGAACAAACGGTTCCCGTCTATGGGACGAAGTGAGTACGACAGACAAGGCACTAAAAAATAGTTAAAGGAAGCAGTGCCGTCTCATGTCTCAGAGCAGCTGTGACCCGTTCATGCCACCACCGGGTGGCTAGCAGCTTCATGCACAAAGTGCACTGGCTCATCCAGGCTGGGTACCCTATATGGCTCTGCTGACGGATGTTTCAGAAAGGTTTTTGGTGATCCTGACCAGAGGGAGGGCAGGACGCGACGCCCAGGACAAGGGACCTAATGCGAGCACAACCGTCATACCCTATTTCCATGGGGTCTCGCATAGTTTAAAAAAGGCGCCGGAAAAATAGGCACACGCATTTTGTTCAGCGCAAGGGACGAGCTGTCAGCGCTATGCCGCAAGGTAAACAAGGATGTTGCGAAACGCCGGCCACTTACAGGTCGCGTTGCCAGAAAAGACGGGGCCGCGATACACTCAATGAAGCCTTTAATGGCGAGAGACGAACACAAGAGGTATCATGATGATGATAAAGGTGCGCGCACTTCTTGGCGCCAGGCGCAGAGGCAGCAGCCACGATCCATTCTTTTTCTTCGTCGTCTGCTACTAATCTCCGACGTCCTCCGGGCCTCAAATGTGGTGACATCTAGTTCTAGACGATGTAGCTTCTGCACTCGCCTCTTGAAGACGTTACCTCCCTGCAATCGGAATAAACAGGCGCACACGAATCCGTCGCGCCTGGGTACACCTCTTGAACATGGGCTAGTGGCCAGAATAACTTGGGCGTGTTAGGAATGTCGACTATTACGATGTCGCCGACCTTTAAATTTCTTTAGTGATGCGTGGGTGAGCGATGAGCCGATGCCAGTCGCAGCAAGTATTCATGTTTCCATCGCTTCCAGAAGTCATTCATCATTTTTTGTCATGCTGAAAGCGTCACTGATAGTCATTGCCATCGTGGCTGGTTACTCGGTCTGATAATGTCTTTCCTTCTGGTAAAGTCGTAAGTTGCTGGCTCACTAGGAAATGCGCTGGTGTGAGGGCTACAGGCTTGCCTGCCTGATTATCAGAATACGTTAGAGGTCGTGAATTGAGCACCGCTTCAACCTCAATCATAATAGTTGAAAGTTCTTCTGCGCACAGACAACTTCGACCTAAAACTTTGCGGAGTGCCATTTTTACGGTTCCGACCAACCGTTCCCACCAGCCTCCCCACCATGGGGCCGCTTCGACGATGAAATTCCACTGAATTCTTTGGTTCGCAATGTAAGCCTGGAAGTCGTCTTGTCGTAGTACTTTCCATATTTTTTGTAGCGCCCGCGATGTTCTCTTAAAGGTTAAGGCATTGTTGGAGTAAATGGTACTTGGGAGTCCCCTTCTTGCAATGAAACGCTGGAATGCCAACAGGAATGCAGGTGAAGACATATCCGAGACCAGTTCCAAATGCAATGCTCTTGTTACTGCACATGTGAAAAGTACGATGTACATTTTCCTGTTGGAGCTCTCGGATGACTTCGTCTACAATGGTCCGGCAAAATCAAGTCCTGTAGTGTTGAAAGGTTTTATCTTTTCACCCGGCAGACTGGAAGCGGCGCGTACGGCGTCACAGTGGGTGTAGTGCGAAAATGGATGCATAGCAGGCATCGGTTGATTGCTTTCTTTGCCACTTGTCGTGCTCTTGGGACCCAGAATCGTTCGCGTACGTTGTGTATCATCGCCGTTACTCCTCCATGCATGACTCGACGATGGGCATCCGCAAATACCAGCTCGGTGAAACGATGTCGACTTGGAAGTAGCAATGTATGCTTCATGTCTCGGCTGTCTGTGAGGTTCTGTAGTCTTCCTCCGACGCGTAGAAGCCCGTTCTCGTAGAGAAATGGGTGTAGTTGTGCAACCCATGATTTACTGGGCGGACCTTGCCTTTCCAGCAACCAACTCCTCTCCTCGGGAAACGATTAAGTTTGAACTTGCCAGATCCAATATCTCTCATCAGCCAATATTTCTTCAGCTGAGATAACTCCAGCTTTTTTAATCTTGCACTTAACGTTGGAGACAAAGCGCTGCACCCATGCTGTGACACGGAGAGGCACTTCGTGGCATCTAGCAGTGGGGTTAACTGCAATGCGTTTCCTGTAGAGTGAAGCGTCGTTCGATTTGTCGCTGTTATCCCTAGGATGTCGTTGATTTGGGGCTCTGAATGCTTCACAGCTGGCCATTTTTCCGAGTCCTTACTCAGCCAAGCTGGTCCTTGTCACCAGTCTATCTCGGTAACCAGTGCGTTCCAACAGTTCCAACATTTCACAATCCAACAATTTCATGACCGTAGAGGCTTGGGCTAGTCAGTACATACTCGGTAGGGAAACAGCGCAAAAATGCCGTAAGGCACAACACCAATCGTTGGGCTCAGCTGATTATGCTACTTTATCCGGACCTCCGCCTAGGCCGCAGGTTTATTTATTTATTTATTATACATACGTTCAAGGCCTAGTAGACACAACAGAAAGGAGTGGTGAAAATATACAATATTTGCATTACAGGACAAGAATGAAAAAAAAGTAAACTATAAGGCACTTTGAACGGCAATGTTGAAGTTAGTGGGTCGCAAATGGAGACTGTGGAGGTGGGAAGGCGGTTCCATTCATTGGCGGTTCTTGGCAAAAAGGAAGAATGATATAAATTAGTTCGACAAGATGGCACTTCAATTTGTGTTGATGGTCGATGCAAGATGAGGGTAACTGGTTGTGGTGAAAAGGTTTTTTTTTAAGAGAAGGGTTAAAGGTAATACATTCTATGAACAAGACAGAGATGACATGCAATGTAATGACAGGTCAGGCACATCTAGTGTTCTTTTACATGGACGTGATGCTAGAATTATGTGAATAATTTGAGAGAATAAACGGGCGGCGCGGTTCTGAAAGCTTTCAAGGGAGATGATGCGATTGGTATGAGCAGGGTCCCATATGACACAAGCCTATTCTAATTTTGGGCAGACGAGTGTTTTGTATAGAGTAAGCTTTAGTGTGATGGGTGCTGATGCAAAGTTTCGGCTCAAATAGCCTAATGTTCGGTTAGCATTATTAGTGACATATTCAACATGCATGTTCCATGAAAGGTTGTTAGTGACATATAGGCCAAGATACTTATAGGAGTTAACATCCGAGAGGGCAGTACTATTAATAGAATATGGGAATATATCAGAAGGGATAGAGCTAGAGGAGACGTGCATACTATTGGCGCGTTGCATTTTGCATTTACTGTGTTAAGCTGCATTCGCCAATTGCTGCACCAGTTGGATACACTATCCAGGTCGTATGCAACTTAGGGGATTCACTAAGGTTAGTTGTTTTGCGATAGATGGCACAATCGTCCGCGAGCAGCCTAATGGTTGAATTAGAGATACAGTCAGGAAGGTCATTAATGTAGGTGAGAAAAAGCAGGGGACCGAGTACTGATCCTTGTGGCACACCGGATGACAGAACAAGGTCTGGACGTTAAATCGTTGGCGGTTACATACTGGGTCCTATTAGAGAGGAAATTATTTAGCCATGCAAATACCTTGTGGTCAATATTAAGAAGGGAGAGTTTGAAAATCAGTAAATAGTGAAAAAAGAATTGAAAGCTCGCAAGAAATCCAGAATACACAGTCGCTGTGAAAATTCTGGTCCGCATTATTAAACAAGTCATTCGTAAAGAAAGAAGTTGCGTTTCACAGGAGAATTTTCTAAAGCCATGCTGTGCATTGTTAAAGAAAGAGTTGGTCTCGGGAAAACTAATAAGATGTGGATAATTTATATGCTCTAACATTTTACTTGGAATGCATGTTAATGAAATTGCAGCCGGGTAATATTAGCAGAATGAATGTCAACTGATTTGTCAGCCGGAACCACCTTTCCCACCTTCCAGTTTGGGCAGGGCAGAAAGCTGTGAGGACTGGTCAAAATCTTCGATAAAATAATGGATGAAAACAATTCAGTGCATTTTAGCATTTTGAGTAATGGAGCGGGGCCACAATACGAAGGAATTTAAATTTAGATTGCTGATCAGTTTGCCAATGCCCACTCAGTCAAAAAGATAGAATCCATAGGCGGAAAAATTGCGTATGATAAAAGTGGCACAGCTGTTGCGACTGCTGAAAAAATTGGAAGGTATCATTCAAGATATCGCAGCACTCGTGAGGCATAAACATGCACGTCAGACCGAACTAACTGCAGGGCATTCTTTTCAGATCTACAGACTGTGGGTTGGAAACCAGAAACGATAGAAAAGTCTGTTTGGCATGACCTATTGCCGAACAAAATTCATTGGCAATGTGACGGTAATGGGACCAGTGATAGGGAGGATTGTAACTTTGGCGCGGCAAAACGCCCTAATTGAACGGATATAGCGGTCCCAAAAAACTGCGCCATTATGTAAGTAGCGGAAGCTGGCATTAGTTAGGCGGCGGGAATTTCCCAGTGCCAGGCCTTCTCCACAACGCAAGCGTATGTGGGGAATCCCGCACGTCGTCGTCCGCAGGGGATACGTAGTAAAGAGAAGCATTGCTTACGTGGCTACTTTATTAAGAATGAAAATTGAGCTTTAGTTTTGTCGGGCTTTCAAGCGTGCAGCCAAAGAAGGTGCCCACTTTCAAAAGTGGGGGGGGGGGGGGGCATACTTGGGCATACTTTGCACCCCTCCCCTCCCGGGAATTACACCTATACAAGTGTACAATGCTACAACACATCTTGCGACGCATGCACACTCTGATCATACCCTTCGCAATAGACAATCAAGAAATGTCTCGTGCCAAGTGAGAACTTGATAACAGTGATAACTAGTGGCTGCGAAAACTGGTAAAAAGTGAAACGACGTGTGGCACAAGCGTACCTAGGAATGGTTTAGCGAATGATAGCCCAGCGATGATGACAGCTGGTCCAGGATCATGGTCATGATGGTTAAGCAGATGCTGCCTAACCTCGTAGCCTTCTGTGACCTCAGCAGCGCATAATGATGACTCAAGTTGGTACCAAGGGGGGGGGGGGGGGTGGCAGCCCAACTATTGCATAGTGCGCTGTCACACGCATACGTCACCACTGCTGCCAAGGTACATTATATGCCTTAACTTAAAAAAAATTCTCAAATTTTGGCTGTCGTAGCCAACAGTTCGTCGTAGCCAGGTTTGTTAAAAGTAAAATTTCTAATAGGCAGAGCAAACTGAAGTATGGTCTATTAGACCCAAAAGCGTGTTGTAGGTGGATCCATTGTAACGGACTTCTTATGGACTTGCGTTTCCACTCCAGTCGAATCGACTAGCAAGGTGGTGTTGCACAGAATAAATATGCTGCCGCTAAAATTAAAACTCTGAATTATGTAGTGGTGTGTGTACTATTCCGACTGGACTGTTGATAAAATTGAACACTGTCTGTCTGGTACTCACCCCTTTGCACAGCTGCAGTGCCGTCGATGCGGTGGGCACACTGTGGGCCGACAAAGCTCCTCGTGCACCTACACTGGTTGACGCCAACACAGCGGCCGCCGTTGAGGCACGGGATAGAGCACTTGCCTGCATTGGCATTGTTTTAGTTGGTACGAATTCATGGTGGCAGGTAGTGCAAGATTAACGGGGACAACACAGCATACATCACACGCCTCTCTAGCACTGTTGTAGCTGAAAAAACTCACATCTTTGTGGCAGTACAAACCTTTTACACGCCAAAACCACTATCAGGATCTGAGGCACACAGCAGTGATTTTGACCACCTGGGGTGCTTTAACAAAGTCCAAGTTCACTAGCGTTTTTGCACTTCGCCTGCATCCAAATGCTGTCACCGCGGCTTGAATCAAAGCTGCGACGTCGAGCTTAGACGAACTGATAGTTAGGAGAGCTGGGGGTTCATATTGGAAATGGAACCACAGAAAAAAATAACACAAAATGACACAAGCGTCGTGTTATAGCTTGTGTTATGTCATTTCATTTGTGTTTTTTTCTGTGGCTCCATTTCCAGAATTAATCTCTAGCTCAGAAGCGCTACACCGTAGTCACTAATGGCATCCTCAATAATTCGCACCGGGTGCGCACTGGTGCGCCCGTTCGTCCTCGATAAATCGCCCCGGTGCGCACCGCCATCCTCGAGAAATAGGGCACACTCTGTCGGGGCAGATTTTTTGTTGCCCCGAGGTGCACCAGAAAAATCAGCGGAGCGCCGCTGTGCAAACCCAATAGGCATTGCGTGTCGTGCGCGTTGCAGACTACACAGAGTGACTGGTATGGTGACAGCAAGGAAACTCTGGCGCACCTTGAATTTTTTTAAGCTTTTTTTTTTTTTTCGAGTTTGTTTGATGACAGCGAGGGCAAAATCTTGATAAAGTTGGCTACCAGCAGAGGCAGTAATGGAAAGTGCACAATTTTCTTGGAGGAGTCGTCAAGTTGTTCAATGAGAGTGATGTGAGTAATTATAATTTTTTATAGCGCAGAATTAATTTTGATTGCGAGGTGGTGCTAATGTTTACTTCAGTTCCAAAAACACTTTTGAGTGTCCAGGGACGTGTGCTATAACATTATAGCGGAGTACGAAAGCTCTCACTTCTTCGAGGACAATTTATGCACGGAAAAAACTGCAGAAGAATATGTGATGTCGTTCTTGAGGTGAATGTTCAGCTCCAGATACTTTTAATAGTGTCTATGCAAGAAGCAGCGCAATTTCATGCAGGTTTGCTGGAACTAAATCTTCTGAAAGGGATGTTGCCATGCTGTTTGGCATGGCAGAAAGCACCCCTCATGGGATCATCGAACGGGTTGCTTCCTTTCTGGAAAGTATCAGTGGGCGAATAATACATTTTCTATTAACTGCAGAGCAGACAGCTGTCCTGGGCATGATTTCGAGCCAGTGATTTCCTGTGTACAAGGTGTCCCAGCTAACGTTAGCCAAGGTCTTAAAAATAAAATATAGGATATACAAGGACGCAACCGATGGTATTCTGACAACGATGGTAGTGACGTAACCCACTAGGATGATTTTTTCATAATTGAACTATAGATAATGAGATGAGATTAATTAACGAACCTTTTAATTATTAAACTGAGGGCACGACTCCCAATAGAAAAGTAAGAGTTGTTTTAAAACACACAATTTTGTTGCTTTCTGTGAGCTATGTCTCGTGAAATTCTTTTTCTGTTTTACAAAGAAAATGTGCGAAATATGAAAATAGCCTCATGATTACGCATCTACACGCTGCGACACGAGCTGTCCCAGGCGTTACGTATATCCCCAAACATGATAATGTGAATAGGCCTTCATTCAGCAGTTAATGACTTATCGGTCATTAGTTCCTCAAGCTGTAACTTTGTCATCACAGCGGAATATTTCTTGTCATGAATTGTTAACTCTAGGGACAAGTTGACAACCAAACTGACAGTTCGCTCAGTTGTGTGCACGGTTAAAACTGTGCGTTACGCCAGACGGCACTAGCAGTGCGCACCGGCGCAGTGCATTTTTCACTCTGGGGATTTATTTGCGTTCGCCTCTCCGTACCGTACAAGCATATTTCAGAGTTGTTGCTGTTTATGCTCGGGACGACCTGGGTTATGATCAGTGAAGCACAGTAAGCTGGGCGGGTTGATATGACTTAATGTTGAATTAATTCATCTGGATTAATGTTGGAAGTAAGCTTTTGGACTTAGGTTGCCGAGACAGGTGACGGAGGGTTCGAGAAAACAAATGCACTTCTAGCTGCCAGAACTTCATCCAGGTATGCGATCGTCATGCCCTTGTTGAGGTATTTGTATCCCATCAAGTTTGCGAACTTCAGCTTCGCCTTCCCTCCAGATCTTCCTAATTTCAATGAACAGCGATTACACCTTCTTCGGTTGCTGCTTCTGGTTTTGCTGATAAGGGCCGCATTAATCTGGTGAAGGGTGTTGCTTTGCACCACAAAACAGGAAGGCAACATTTTTTTTTTTTCTGTCCGACTTGTCAGGGTCGGTATAACAAAGCAGGGGGGTCATCTTTCTTCCATGAAGATGGCGATGTTTTCATTTGGTAGTTGCATTCGGCCTTCTAGCGGGACTTCAGTCCTTTGTACGACACTCATAAAGGTCTGTAGGAAGCTGCTGCGAAACAGGTCCCGTGTCGTTAAGTTTGACTTGCGGTTCTCAAACCATATCCGAGTGGCATCTTTCAAAGAAAACTAGACATGGTGCAGCTTGTTGCAGTGTGCCAGTTACTGAACGGAGCAACCTTTCCCTGTAGTATGTCTCCAGCCAAATCGTCGGATCTTCAAGCTATTATCCACAGAAGGTCGGTGGCTTTCTGGGTTGTTGCAGCATGATCGCTGCAGGCAACACTGAAGCTTTCAATGTGGCTGTTGACTTGGCTGGTCTCCTCTGCTATAGAGGTCTATACTCCAGCAGCAATTCTGGTAGCCTCTGGCTATATAGCTAGTCTATGGTGACGTTGGTGTCGTCATCATGGAAATCCTGCAGGGGGTGTCCTGTACACAACGGAGAAACACCTCCACCAGATTTCACGTTGTAGTAATGGCAAAGAACCAAATTGTGCCAAACTATGCAGATCCAACACAAGAAACACTCAAACCAAAATAACAGCAGTGAGCACGGTCATGGAATCTGATGTCATGGGTCACGTCAGTCCGTACATCGTATCTGTACATCGTACAAGTATCGAGTACATTTCAGAATAATTGCTTGTCCTTGCTTACATTCAAGGATGTACAAAAACATTCGCGTCACGCACGTCATTAGACACTACTGGCAGGCTTTTTTTCAAGCACTGCGATGTGATGAGATTTAGCTTCAGCTGTCTGCTTTCCAATCGTCCTTTGATTTTTCTTTGGTGTGTCTGGTTGCTCAGCTGAGCAGCTCCTGAGCTGGAAGGTCCTGCAAACCTTCGAAACCTCTGGTAAAGCACAGTATGGCTATACAAGTAGCCATCTCCGTGACAGTGCGCAAAGCAAACTTTGTTTTGTGGCACAGCAACAAAATCTTGCTCTTGAAATACTCAACCGCGTGTTTGGTTTTGCCCTGAATACAGTGAAACAGCAGCTTTTCACTTCTCAGCCTCTTATAGTAGAAAGTATACCTTTGCCTGAGCACTGGTGGAAAGTGGAGAAAGAGTGGTGCCGGCTTGGCCAGGGCTCGTACTCGCTTATTCTGGGCAAAACTTGTGAGCCTCATCAGTCCAACATGAATAGAAAAATGAAGGCTGCATAGCTACTATGCCTCGAATAGAATCATTTTTCGCAGATTTCTGATTGGAGAAACATTTTGATTTTTTTACACATAAAAACAGTGTGGAAGCATAATTTTGCAACCAAAATATTTTAAACTAATAATTTTTAAAGGGTCTCTCACCAGGTCTGGCCATCTTGAGCTATAAAAAGCACAGTGCATACAATGCGCGCTCACTATTGTGTCTGCTAAGAATCACATCGCCACGCGCCGTGGAAAGAGCTGAAATTTCAAACTAAACGCCGCTTGCCCTTCTTTGCGGGTGCCGTGCTCCAAGATGGGGGGATGACATATATCAGCAAGTGCGCCTGCCTACATGTCTATGCTGTGACGTCGCTCTTAGTGTCACTCGAGAATTATTCGAGGCAACATCTGTTATTTTTGTCATTTGCTGCTTCAATTAAAGTTTAGAGAAGTAATAAAACATGCAAACTGAATGCTTGCATGCTTTTGTTTTACTTTGCACTGCAGCAAGAGAGATGTACTTCCGTTTCGTCTGCTTGTTCTCACGTTGTGCAGTCACGCGCACAGAGAGCGAAACTGTCATTTTCTAAAAGATAAATTAAAAAAGCTCAGTGGGTGCCCAGATAAACAGGAGTGAAGTTGTAAGATTGGGAAACTAGCAGGCATATTCGGCGGCTTCAATAACGGACTCATTAATTTCCTTGCGTTGTACTGCCGGACTACGACTGCAACACCTGGACAATGCAATGACTGTCTTGCATCATGCTTTACAGCAGTTAAGTCCTCGAAATTGGGTTTGCCTTGTCCATTCATTGCCTTACGTGACAACCGTTGTTGTCATCGACAACACATAACGAACTGTGACATCGGTTGTAGTAGAAGTTTTGTCCTCAATCTACACGTGGGGCCTTCAAAACGACTCTCGGAGCCTGAAAAGCACACAGCAGTCCTCATCCTCAGCAGTGTAATCACTGATTTACACAAACAATTTAAGAAATGATGTAAGGAAACAATATTTAATGGCCATCTCAAATGCCATAATGTCAAAATGTCAGATAGGTAGGTGCTTGGACATTATCCTGCTGATTAATGGAAACAAAACGTGACTGTTTTCCACAATTTCTCAGAACTTAAACTGGCCATAATGCAATCTCATCATAATAACACACAAAAGAAATGAAAGTATACATAATGCAGCAAGATTGTCTGAATCAAATGTATTCAATATTAAATACTGAGCCACCTTAGAAAAAATTAATTAGCATACGCCTTTGGCCAAACAGCTGCGAACAAACGGTTCTATAAAGCTATACATTTCAAGTGATAAATCTAGCCTACTTAGACATGGGATGTCTGGAAGTGCCAAGTCTGCTCATTTCAAACTCCACAACATGCACTATGTCACAGAGATGAAATTGCGCACACCGCAAGGAAGATGGGCATGACTCGTTTATCTAATACACACTTTTCTTTCTGCAAATCATAGAATTTATAGTTATCGTTTAAATGTTAAATGTAATTTATGTTATATTCCAAAACTTAGCTTAAAGTACCTAATACATTTTATACAGCCGCACCCCTCACCACAACCAACTGCTGGCCTTTTTGTCCACTTCTCTGTTGTTGGTGAAAGCAGTAACAGCTAATCACGAGAGCTTACATAAAAAGAAAAATTCTCTGGATTTCTGAAATTTCACTTCGTACTTTGGGCAACTTGGCACAAAGTGGCAGACAAACACAAACAAAAAATTTAAATAACAGCAAGCACTGTAACAATAATGCAAGACCAACAGTCTGCCCTTCTAAAGAATACCTGTTTATTTATTACCATGGAGGAGGGCGAGCATCACGTGCGCTGGCGGCCTTCACTAGGTCTGTGCGAGACCTGCCCTTGGGAACACAAGTGGCCCAAACCCTGAAGCATGACCCCAAGTTCGAAAACCATCTCGTCCACAAGTTGAAAATTTGCCGACTCACTGTATTCACAACGGGGACCATAGTACCCACGCCGGCAGGAGCAGGTATCCTTCTGGATGCACTTTCCCCCGTTCAGGCACTTTTCTGCACAGATGCCTGGCAGGTGGAAAGAAGAGAAGTAATGAACATCATCTTCTCAAGGAGGGTTTGGGAATACACCAGGTTACTATAAAGAACATACGCTAAAGACAATTCGATATATCGATGTACCCAAACTCATCCATAACCAACTTGAGAAATTTTTGCTGTGTTAGCCATATGTGGATTTTTTCCTTGAGTGGGAGAAAATAAGCAAAGAAAGAATTTGTTCTTTTCATTTATTTTTTTTTGTCAATACAGAACTGCATGTAGCAAGCAGTAATTATTGCCTGTGCCATGAACGCTTTTTCAGTGAACAGTTTATCGGAAGCGAAGGGAGAAGTGCATCAACATGCCTTCATTGATCCTTCTTGAGAAAGGATTGTGTTATTAGATGGCTGTCTTGATTCACGTTCATCACATCCTCTATAGTGCTATGTAGCAATTATCATTTATGCTGCGTATTTTGGATTTAGTAGTTGTTTTCCTTGTGCAGCCTTTTGATTGTGTGATGGTAGGCTGCTATTAAAAGTGAATGTTTTCCACGAATAAACTTGGTTGGTACTTGGCATCCACAGGCCGGCAAGCTCATTATGAGTTGACCCACTCAGACCGGCGGCATTTTTGCGAGTCCAAGCCCAAGTGAGCCCTGAACAAAAAATATAATTTTTCAGTGAGTGAATTCTGATTATTTTGCTGACTTATGGCTTAGCGTATGCCCCGAGTTCTTGTCATTTTGCACTGCTTGTTTCCCTGAATGACCAACTAGCTCGTAACAAGATTCTGCTTGCGCTGCCATGTGTAAAATGACAGCTTAGTTTGCCACAATTACAGCAATGCATGGATCCAGAAAAATTGGCCAGCTGTGGACTCATGGCGGCACCCCGCGGTGCTGTAACCGACTGCAGCGACCAATAGCAGCCGCGTATTTAAACCGGAGCCAATATATATTTTCTCGGAGTAAAAAAATGTGTAAAGGCGTTTATTGCACACAAGCGTAAGGCTGACTCTCCGATCAGTTCAGGGAACTGCGAGTGCGATCGGCGTAGTCCGAGCGATGCACTGGAGAGACTGCCCCACTAGACAGCGCTGGTAAGGATGCCCCACTGCATCGTCCCTCTTCTTCACTACAGTTACCCCGGGGATGAAAAAGGGAGCCGTCCAGCGACCTAACAGTTTGTGACTATTAGGGGATCATAAAATGGCTTGAGGCGCTCGACGTTGACAATGTCGCATCCGCGACGGCGCATGTCCGAAGATGGTTCAACGGGCTCAATCACATAGTTGACAGGTGATGCACGCTCGACGATGCGGTAGGGACCTTCATACTTGGGCATTAACTTGGAAGACAGACCAGGTGCAGCGGAAGGAACTGAGAGCCACACAAGTGCTCCAGGAAGAAAGGTGGGCGCAGAGGTGGTGTCGCCGCGAGTGTTCTTCTGGCGCTCTTGGTCATTGGAGGTGAAGGCACAGGCGAGGTCGCGGCACTCTTCGGCATGTCTCACCGTATCAGAAATGGGCGCACATTCAGATGCGTCGGGCCGGTATGGTAGCATTGTGTCGATGGTGTGCGATGGGTGCCGGCCGTACAATAAGAAATATGGCGAAAAACCAGTAGTGCTCTGCGTAGCGGTATTGTACGCGTAGGTGACGAAGGGCAGAACGGCGTCCCAGTTCGTGTGGTCGGAAGAGATGTACATTGAGAGCATGTCACCGAGCGTACGGTTGAATCGTTCCATGAGTCCATTGGTTTGAGGATGGTACGCCGCTGTTCTGCGAGGAATAACATGGCACTCTTTAAGAACAGCTTCAACTACTACCGAGAGGAAGACATGTCCGCGGTCACTGAGCAGTTCCTGGGGTGGCCCATGACGCAGAATGAACCGACGAAGCAGGAAGGAGGCAACGTCGCGTGCAGTAGCTGCCGGAAGCGCATGCAGTTTCAGCGTATCGTGTAAGGTGGTCAGCTGCCACAATAGCCCAGCGGTTTCCAGCCGATGTCATGGGAAGGGGCCCGTACAAATCTATACCGACGCGCCCAAAGGGCCGGGTGGGGCAAGGTAAAGGTTGCAGCCCAGCTGGTGAGAGAGGCGGGGTGAAGATTTCCGGCGCTGGCAATCGGGACAAGAGCGTATGAACTTTTGAATGTAGCTATACATCCCTCGCCAGTAGTACCGCTGTTGAAGGCGCTGGTAAGCCTTGAAAACGCCAGAGTGGGCACACTGGGGATCGGCGTGGAAAGCTGTGCAAATATCGGAACGCAGGCTGCGTGGCAATGCTAACAACCACCGGCGGCCGTCGGAGCTGTAATTGCGCCGGTAAAGCAGGTCGTCAGGAATGGCGAAATGGTGAGCTTGACGGCGCAACGCGCAGGTTGTTGACCTGGTCGCTGGATCAGAGAGCCAGCCTATAAGCGACGCAATCCAGGGGTCCTTGCGCGGTGCGAAAGTCGATGGAAGACACAGTCAACCGAGATATTGTCAGCCAAGGGAGAGCGGGAGAGGGCATCGGCATCCGAGTGGTATCGTCCGCTGCGGTAGAGGACCGGATGTCGTAGTCTTGCAGGCGAAGTGCCCAAAGTGCAAGATGGCCGGACGGATCTTTCAATGACGCCAGCCAACATAGTGCGTGGTGGTCCGTGATTACATCAAATGGGCGGACATACAAATATGGCCGGAACTTAGTAAGAGCCCAGATGATCGCGAGACATTCTTTTCTGTCACGGTGTAATTATGCTCGGCTTTCGTAAGCGTTCGGCTGGCATAAGCGACAACATACTCAGGGAACCCTTGCTTACGTTGCGCGAGGACAGCGCCAAGGCCAACACCGCTGGCATCTGTGTGTACCTCTGTAGGAGCCGTCGGGTCGTTGTGGTGCAAAATTGGGTGGGAAGTCAGCAAACGACGAAGAATCGTGAACACCTCATCACACTCTGATGACCACGAGGTCAGGAGCCCGTTGCCCCCTAGGAGCTTCGTCAGGGGCGATACGATGGCGGCGAAATTCCGGATGAAGCGTCGGAAGTACGAGCATAGACCGATGAAACTGCGCAATTCTTTGATGGACGTTGGCTTGGGGAATTCGGCAACGGCGCGAAGTTTGTCGGGGTCGGGGAGAATTCCGTCCTTGGAAACGACATAGCCAAGAATCGTGAGTTGCCGTGCAGCAAATCGGCACTTCTTTATATTTAATTGTAGGCCGGCGTTCGATAAACACGTCAAAACACGCCGGAGGCGTTCGAGGTGCGTGGAGAAGTCTGGCGCGAAAACTACGATGTCGTCAAGATAGCACAAAATGTGTGCCACTTTAAGCCTCGTAGAACTGTGTCCATCATGCGCTCGAATGTCGTGGGCGCATTACAGAATCCAAACGGCATGACGTTAAACTCGTACAAGCCGTCGGGCGTGATAAAGGCTGTTTTCGGCCGATCGACGTCTCCCATAGGTACTTGCCAATATCCGGAGTGCAAATCCAGAGATGAAAGAACTCGGCTCCTTGCAGGCAGTCAATTGCAGTCTATGCGTGGCAGGGGATAGACGTCCTGCGAGTGATCTTGTTGAGCCGGTGATAATCGACGCAAAACCTTATGGAGCCGTCCTTCTTTGCAAGAAGGACGAAGGACGACAGGATAAGGCCATGGACTTTTCGAGGGTCGAATTACTTCATGCTGAAGTATGTCGTCGACTTGCTCGTTAATCACACGACGTTCGCTGGCAGAAACGCGATACGGGCATTGTCGCAATGGTGGGTGGGAGCCAGTGTCGATGTGTGTTACAGTGGAATTCTGCCAGGGAAGCTTGCCCCACGTCAAAAGACGAACGAAATTCTTCCAAGAGGGACAGCAGCTGGGAACGCTGGGCCTCTGTAAGGGTTCCAGCGATGGAGGAACCAAATACATCTCTGGGCAATGCGTCAGATGTAGATACAGCACTGAGCGCACAGTATGTGGTGCAATTCGGATAGTCGGGCACGTCGATAACTTGCACGTCATCGATGGCTTCCACGGTACCAAAACATTCTCCTCGGAGCAGCATGACAGGGTATGGGCACGGGTTGCAAACGAAAATTGGGCTAGTGCCCTTGACGATGCCCACGGTCGCAAAAGGTAGCAACAGGTCCTTCCTTGTGAGGAAACGGCCAGATGGGGAAAGTAATGCAATGGCGTTCGAGAGACCACTGCAGTGCATGGACACGATCAGTGAAGCGTTGGGAGCAACCTGAGTGTCGGCTTCGACGAGCAGTTTCCTGGAAAGCGACGGAGCATCAGTGGGCGTCAAATCGAGCAGCAGCAATAGTTCTATTTCAGCCCGTGCGCAATCGATAACGGCATTGTGGTGCGAGAGAAAATCCCAGCCGAGGATGACATCGTGAGAGCAGGAGGAAAGGACGAAGAATTCTAGGGCGTAGTCAACGTCCTGAATTTCTACACGAGCAGTGCAAGACGCCAAAGGTCGAATATGCTGAGCACTGGCTGTGCGAAGGGATAGTCCGGACAGGGGCGTTGTGACTTTCCGAAGTAAGCAGCAAGTGTAGCGTCCAGTACATACGGCTGCGCCTGTGTCCATGAGTGAGGCGCTGCGGACATCGTCGACAAACAGTCGATCACATTGGAAGGGCTGCAATGAGGACTTGTGCACTTCGACGTTGTCGCATCCCTTGCCTCTTGAGCTGCGACTGTTAGTTTTCCTCATCCCGAGGGGCAGCACGAGGCCGCATCGGGGAAAACGAGCGCCGGCGTGGAGATGGGGAATGGCGGGTGTCGGCGGCGGGCGGTATGCTGGTGACACACCGGAAGGTGGGTCGTAAGATGGACGGGGCGAACGGTTTGGCATGTATGATGCAACGCGGGGAGGCTGCACAGATTACAGAAACAGGCCACGTGACCGGCGTAGCCGCAGGCAAAGCATATAGGCCGGTTGTGAGATGTACACCAACGGTTTCCTGTGGCTGGTCCCGCCCACATTGGAGCATGCCCGTATGGAGCGGCTGGTGATAGGACTGTATAGCGGCTGCACTGGTGGCCTAGCCACGAATTCGGCAAAAGTGAGGGGCACATGCGCAGGAGTGGGCGGGGCCTCGCGACGACTTCAGCGTAGCTGAGCGGTGCTGGTGCTGGTGCCGGGGCCTGTTGGGGTGGAGCCACGACCTCGGTGTAGCTCAGTGGCATAGGCGCAGGAACATGGAGACGGTGGTCGGGCAATACCTCGGCCATTTTTGCTCGATAGCTCGATAGTCGACGGCGGATGCGGAGGCACGATAGTCGAAGCGGGCTGTGGCACATGCGGCGGCTCAGCAAATGGTACTAAGGGGAGTCGGCAGGCTACTTCCTCCCGAATGAAGGCCTTCATTTCCGCAAGCAGTGCGGTCTGGTCGAAGGTGGTAGCCAGACCAGCGATGTATTCGTCGCGTGTTGAATACCGACGAGTCAACGAGCGCTGCCTGCGTAGCTCCTCATTCTCGCAAGCGGGATTCAGCTCACACCTTGCGCGCAGCGGACGACCAAACACAGTACTAGTGAGGTTCTGAACGCGGACCATGTCGGAATTTCCGTCCGTGGTTGTTGTGCCAGAGACTTGCCACGCCGGCGAGGTAAAAGAGCACGTTGCTTAGTTTCGCAGCATCGTCCCATTATTGATGACGCTTACTCGCTCGTACGTGGACAGCCAGTCCTCACTTCGTTGTCGTCTGTGCCTGATGAAACAGGAGGATCCTTGTGGCGAGGTAGACCAGAGCACACGACGGAGGGTGCAGGAGGCGTTTGCTGGGTTGTGGGCGGAGATGCGTCCTGAGGCATGGTTGAAGAGAGAGTACGGGATCGAGCTCCAGGAGCGTTCGAGGTAGCACTCCACCACTTGAAAGGCGTTTTTGCACGCAAGCGTAAGGCTAACCGTCCGATCAGTTCAGGGAACCGCGAGCGCGAGCGGCGTAGTCCGAGCGATGCACTAGAGAGACTGCCCCATAGACAGCGCTGGTAAGGATGCCCCACTGCATCGTCCCTCTTCTTCACTACAAATGTAACATTCTCGTTCAGTTCGTGCAAAAAGACAATTTCACCCTGCCGCTCGCATCCTTCACCGAAGGCACAGGCACTCACTCGCCGACTGAGAAGGCTGTTGAGGCGACCCTGAAGTTTATTCTCATGACCACAGACGCGTTATGTTCTGGGTAGTGTGAAATATGCATTTCAGGCATGAACGCTGTGGTATACGTGAGAATAAGCTTGTGTCCGATCATGCTACACGTGGTGCTTAACTGGCCTGTAGCAGACAGCCAGAGTGTGTTGTCAACACAGTCGACTTTGTCACGTGGCGGGAATTCGACAGTGAGGTGAAGTTGTTTTGCTCTGCACGAGCAGCCTGAATACGTGAGAAATAAGCTTGGATCCGATCATTGCTTCCAATTGGTGCTTAACTGCCTGGTAGACAGACAGCCAGAGTGTTGTCAACGACAGTCGAACTTTGTCACGTGGTCGGGAACTTCGACAGGGAGGTGAAGTTGTTTTTCTCTGCACGAGCAGCCTTGATTTCGGCCTCCCGGCCTATTTACGCTGTATCTGGTGTTCGACATGTACCTTGCCCTTAAATTTTTAATGCTTGAATTTTGCTGTCTATGTCTGCCCATACGGCCTCACTTTTGCCTGCATTATCCCACAACAAATCGCACAGCAAAACTACGAGAAACATTTGCCCATTGGTGGCGGAGGGGAAATCGTCACCAAAAGGTGCACAATGTTGCGATCTCTCGCCCCCAGCTTGACTTGGCATTTAACATGTATTTTCACGTGCATCTCACACGAATGGTCACAAAACTTTTCTTTGCAGCATGCAGGCGACACGTGTCCTTGCCGCTGCTGTGTTGCGTGGCCTAGTGCCCACGAAATATTTGCGAATAGAAAGGGAGAGCCAGCCGACTGCAATGCAGCATTATTTCGAAAAGAAAACACCCGCCACGAGACAGCTGTGCTCCACATGCCCCATTGTAGCAGGGGGGAAAGTTTATAATCATTATTACTACTTCTGTTTATTTAGTGATTGAAATCACCGTGAGTTCACAATGCCGTGAATTCGTCATGATTTGGACCAGGCAAAAATGCATCCAACACTCGGGAGCAAGGATCACTTGCCAGCAGCTGTCGCCACTTGCGCTGTTCTTAGTGACATTTTCTAGTGCCATTTTGACAAACACAGTTGAAGCTGTGTCATGATGTTCCAATTGTTAGCATGTACCTCTTTATTGACAATTTTCTCATATTTACCAAGTTAGTCGAGGAGGAGCTATATGACATCACATCTAATGTGTTGACAATTCTCAATGAACCAAGCACAAGGCCTCACCTTCACATCTGAAATCTGTAGTTGAGAATAGCATGCAATTTTTAGATGTCAAGGTTTCTTTTTGATTCCGGAGCGTGCATTTAGTAGGCCTTCAATCACCGAAGCAAGAAAGGCCTTTTACCGTATTACGGATGTGCCCGCTCCAAGGTAGTAAAAGGAGAACAATCATTGCCTAAAAGGCACCATTCAAAAAACATGCACGGCCCGCTTCAGAGCTTAGCTTGCGTGCATCGGCCAAGCTGGCTACTCTTGATTTCCAGCATTTGTGAAGCCACTTTGAAGAAGGCGACACTGTGTCAAATTTGCCTAGTCATGCATCAAGCATGGAACTCATACCCGTGAATGTGGTCCCGCACATTCATGCATTGTCTCGTAACATTAAGGAGATAGCCTCCTGTCAAGGTGTTAGCATTGTCATGTCTGCACCTTGTAAACTCAAACATTTGTGCCGAACATTTTGACCTGTTTATATGAGTGACACTTAGTTGATGTAATTTACTGTTGTAACACCCAGTGTTGTATTTGTGATGCCCCACTCTGTAACAGCCTTATGGCCAACAGTATTGTAAATCAATGTTCATGTCTGGGGCTCTGGAATGCGCCAGGGAAAACTTGAGTGGCACTGATGGCATTGCCTAGATGCACAGCGATTACATGTTAGACTGCTGCTATGACGATTGGTTAAAAGTGTAATGTGCAATTTACATTCACACAATGTTGCAAGTACTGTGAGAAAAGCTATGTCTTACGTTTTACGACAATTTTAGGTATTGCAAAGATACATTCGAGGTGTTGCAACCATCAAAACGACACATCACATGCCGAGCACTTTGGTACTGCCGACTTGCAGGAGCTGTTGTAACCATAAAAGTGACTGCATGGCCTCCGAGATTAGAAAGCGCAGACGCCACGGAATGCCTTCAACAGGCTGAGAACAACCATCATTCAAGTGGAGGGCTTGTATTTCTCTGACCGATCACTTCAAAATTTGCAAGAAATGTTGCTGCGCATGCACAGGCAACAGTATTTCTAACCACGTAACTTTGAGCACGACAAACTATCGTTCCCACTACTCCCTCCCTCTTCACCTCTACTCTGCCAGAGCCAGTCTGCGGGTGTGGGGTAACTACGAGGGCCTCGAATTCTTGCAGTAACTTCTGAAAAGCATTTGCGCTCAGGCTTCCCCCGTGGAAGGGGGTGCAATTAGAGGGAGAAATGCAGTCTGTGAACGAGAGTATGTGGTTAGAAAACAGCAGAGGGTGCTCGCCATCTTGCAACTCATCAATTCCTTTTCCTCTGTGTTCTATGACACGCTGAGAATACATCTAGAGCAAATACGGTGGCCCAAAAACGGCGTTGCAGGGTCCCTTCAGGCTCAAACATTTGTGCCATGATTAAAAAAAAAAATAATGAAGGCATGCGATATGTATTTAGCAACCAGGTTTACGGTGTGCGTGTTAGGGATAGTGTATTTCGTTGCACTTAACTTCATTAAGCTGTGGGGAATCCTCGGGTCCCATAACAGCCGCACGGGCAGCAAACGTCGCGTCAAGCGCATGCGCGCCAGGGAGAGTTGGGAGAGGGGAAACTTTCCTTCCGCGGGCGGCGCGCGGGAATCGCAAGCGCTATCAGCGCCACCGGGTGGGTCATGTGAGATCCCGCTGATATCGCCCGGGTCTCTTTGGTTTCCAGCAAGCGGCGACGGCGGAAGTCTCCGCCGCCGCTCCCGTATTCCCGCACGTGGTTAGTCAACCGCGTTCTTGCCGCGGCAAACGCCGCCCCCCCCCCCCCCCCCCCCCCCCCCCCGTATTCCCCAGTTGGTAAGTCGGAAGCCCTTCTTTACCTAGTGTATTATTCTCTTCGAGGGAACCCTCAGCGATGTCAACTATAGCTAGCTGGCCTGCTCGAAGTGTTAGTTGCAGTTGTAATAAATGCTTTCCGAGTGTACACGTGGTTGTCGTCTATTGTTTCCTCAAGCTTGTACCGGACCGCGGTTGATGCGCAGGCATGCGCCAACCGCGGGCTCGGTGTGTTGAGGCAGAGGGCCGTTGGCATCCTCCCATATCCCGACAAAGCATGGCTGATACATTTTGTCGAACAGCAAAATTTTGAACAGCGTGACACAACAAAGAGGCACAGGACAGAGCACTCCAAATTCCGCTGCTTGTCATCCCACATAGCTGTGGAAAAGAGTGCATCGGGTCAATTCTTTAATGCTCGAACACAGCCTTAAAAGGAAGAATGGTTTTGGCAGCCTAATGGCCATACATTGCAAGGAATGTGGTTGTCATCAGAAGTTTACTCAAAATAAGTTTATCCGCAGAGGTAAAGATACGATTGAGAAGTAGGTAATAGACGCCTGTGCCATCAAGCAAATTGGTGATGCTTGTGTTAGCATGCTCTCTTTGTCCGTTATTGATAAGAAGCTGCTTTTTCTGGGCAACACTAGATCTGCTCGTGTCTTTTGATCAGTATGCATAGTTGATCACTTATACTGCTATTGCCTTTCCAGCATTTTCACCATGATCACAGGACTTGGCTGTGCACAAAATTCTTGTCCTGAATAAACTCAGTTGGTCACAAACAAAAAACATGTAGAATAGGATGCGCATCCTATGTTTTTTGTTTGTGTCTATTTTGCGCCATTCATTTCCTGAAGCACAGTTTCAAAAACATGCGGCGTCGGTCAATTAATGCTTAGTTGCTTTAAAGGTTCACCAAAGAACAACTGGGTCTGTATTGGTAAAGTGTTTTTCTTTCCAAGTCATGATTTCTACATTTGTTTTATGAAAAAAAAGAACTAATACCAAACTTCTCTGTTCTTGAATTTTTGCCGAAACCCAAAAAGCAGTGCACGAGTCTGACCTTACCGATTTTAAAGCAATTTCTCACATTCGGTCCATTTTGGCACTGAGGAAGTTCTCGAAACTGGCCAAGTGATGATCTTTGGAATCCAATGTAGCCCTTCTTTACCAATATACAATTAACGGCCACCAAGTATATACACACAGTGAAAACCGGTGACGTCATGTCAAAGTGCTGCGGTGACTTCAGGGAGGCATTGTCACTGGTACGATAGCAAAAGCGTTTATGCATGAGCATAATTTACTACTACAGCTGTTCTGTAATATGTAGTAAATATACTGTAATAGCAAATATTCCTGTTCACCTTTACGCGCATTGTTTTTCATTCTACTGCAGAAGCTAGCACGTTGTGCAATGCTGAAGAGGTTGTTACACACAAAACTACTTTTTTCTTTTAAGAATTCCGATACGTGGTCGGCGCTGTATTTGAATGCGCTGCAGCATCGGTGACAGAGAGATGCTGTTCGCAGGTTGGCCATGCTGCTGTCAAGCCGTCGGGCGATGAAATCCGCCGTGTGGCTCGCGTCTTCGCTGGCGGACGGTGATGCAGTGGCGAGGCTGCGGCGACGGCGGCATCTCTACGACCGCATCCTACGTGTGGACCACGCTGGCGAGCTGGGCGCTGACCGCATCTACGCTGGTCAAGTGAGTCCCGAGGCCTGGCGCTACGCCATCGTGCATATGCTGCAGGCGCTGCGTTTTTCCACAGATGTGCGTGCTGGGCCGTGACCCCGTGATCCGCAACATGTGGGAGCAGGAGAAGGAGCACCTACGCGCCTTCGAGCGCCTCTTGCCGCTGCACCGGGCACGACCCAGTGCACTACGGCCCCTGTGGGACTCTGCCGGATTCGCACTTGGCTTCGGTAAGGCGTTAGCGCGAGCACTTTGTTGCAGGAGTTGCTCAAAAAGTTGCAGCTGCACTTGACTAGACAAATTGCATTTTCCCTCCCGAACATACCATAAAACCGACAAAAACTATATTTTGATGGCACGCCCGACCTAATCCGTCCACTTTGTGATGTGCAGGATCTACTTTTGTTTGTAGCGCACATGAGATGTACAGCAAATTGTCAAACTGTTTTTTGGTCGTGAAATGCTTCTAGGCAGCATGATCTTGGCTGGAGTCGCATAAGGTGTTTTTCGTCGGGAGTGTGCTGCGTCCTTTTCGTTCTTTGCTTGTGCCCTCATTCCTTTTGTTGCATCATTTGTAAGGAATCCGTTCCGACTCGCCAAAGTTGGAGTCGTTCTTAGGTATTCTAGTACCGCAAGCAGAAACACAAAAACACGTACACGACACTAACTTCCAACAACAGTTTCTTTTTTTTTATAAAACCAGCTGCACTCATACCATTTTGGAATTATGTAAGCGAAAAAAAGAAATTGGTGTCACAAATTACTGTTAATGGTTCTATAGTTACCGATCATGGTGATATTGCATGTCGTTTCAATGACTACTTTCACAGCGTGTTTGCTAACTCGGGTAGTTGTCCATCTAGTGATACGGTACTTCATCCATCTGATGTGCATTTTATTTCATACCCTGGCGTAGTTTCTATGTTACTAAATCTAAAAACAAAATCATCAGGTGGCCCTGACAACCTTCTCAACATGTTTCTGAAACGATATGCTGAGTTCATTGCAAAGTTTCTTGTTGTTATCTATCGTACTTCATTACTTCATGGAAGGTTACCGGATGACTGGAAGATAGCCAAAGTTGTGGCCATACACAAGAAAGGTGATCGGGCTTTATTGCAAAACTACCGTCCAGTATCGCTTACATCTTCATGCTGTAAACTAATTGAACATATTATTGCCAATCAGATAAATGAATTTTTAGCCGAACGCTCAGTCCTCTCTAATTACCAACATGAGTTTGGAAAAGGCTACTCAACAACCACACAATTAGTTACAGTAATACATTCACTCGCTTCATGCCTTGATAAGAACGGTCAGATTGATGCAATATTTCTAGATTTCAGCAAAGCTTTTGATAGAGTTCTACATTTAATTTGTAGCATTTACATTTACATTTAATTTAATTTACATTTAATTTGTAGCAATTAATGAGCGGCAATCAGGCTATCTTCTGGTTGGCACCGGGGTCCCCCAAGGGAGTGTGCTGGGACCATTACTGTGTTTATTGTATGTAAATGATATAATTGCTGTAATTGATGCTAATGTGCAAATCAGATTGTTTGCGAATGATTGTGTGCTTTTTCAAGAAATAACCTCAACTAACGATCAGAAGCATCTTAATACCGCTCTTGGTAACATTTTTGAATGGTGTGAAACATGGGATATGAAACTTAATACTGATAGAGCCGTCTTTCTTTGCTTCTCTCGGCAAAAATCTCCGCTCTCTTTTGCATACACGCTAGGCACGGCACCGTTGCGGGAAGAGACTAAATATAAGTACTTAGGCGTTACACTTACCGATACTTTATCTTGGAATTTACATATAGATAGATAGCATTTGCTCTTCTGCGTTAAGTCAATTATATTTTTTAAGAAGTAAGCTTAAAAGCTTACGCCTGAGTGTAAAATTACTTGCGTACAATTCAATAATTAGACTGAAACTTGAATATGCATGCGTGGTTTGGGACCCGTTTACTAAACACAATATTTCCCGTCGCGAAAAGGTACAGAGGAAGGCTGTACGGTTTTACTCAAAATTTTCTCCGTATGACTCACTGTCTAAAATAATGCAGGCTAAAGGCATTCAATATCTCGAACAAAGAAAGAAGGCTTTATGTTTACAATTTATTTTCTTGCTGTGGAATCGGGACCTAGCAATCAATCCATCACACTATCTATCATCTTCTACATCAAGGCATACTCGCCACCATCATCCTACTTCTCCAACACCCTATTTTGCACGAACAGATTTATTCAAGTTTTCATTTTTTCCTCGCACTGTAACCGATTGGAATGATTCTTTATTGCCTTTCGCCTCAATTTCATGTCTTCTCAAATTGATGTTTTTGAAACATTATAACACTGTTGTATTTGCTTTGTTTGCCTTTTTACTCACCCTGCTTGGACCTGTACAAGGTCTGCAGTATTGAATAAATAAATGAACGAATAAAAACCAGTCAAAATGCGTCACAAGCATGTGCACAAGCATATGAAATCATCTGAACAATAAAAAAATACGCTCCACAGAATGGTTATCGAAAGTCAAGCTCAGCACATGCGCAGAAAATCTCGCGCCTTGTTTGACCTGGCCGCAGATTGTTTGCTAATACAGGCTACAATATTAAGTCTGAAATTCGTTCAGCCTCAATTATCAATCGGGTCATTGTGAAACAAGGAGCACCGTCAAACAAGGAGCTAGATTTTATGCACTTGCACTGAGCTCGACTCTTGATAACCATTGTTTGCAGGATATTTTCTAAATTGGTTTATTGGAGATATGTATTTATGCTGTTGTGATACGCTTGGAGGATGATTTCCTGACCAGAATTGTGGCACAGCAAAAGGACGGTGTGCTTCAGTTCAGCTCATGCACCAACTAGCCCAGCAACGTTGGCATCTGGTTTCCGTAAATAAACTGTGGCTGCAAGTGCATCTTCTTGTGTCGATGCTCCTGCTTGCGCTGGTAGAATATTCCTTATTACGATGTCATACCAACAAGCCGACATTCTTGTTTGGCTTCACTGAACTGACCAGTGTCACAATCCTCCCATTAAGTGCAATTTGTTGCCGTTTGTCACGGGCATTTCTTTTACCTAAATTGCCATCCTTGTGGCTTTCAGTGTGCAATTTTTTTTTTTTTGCGGAAAATATTTCGGCAAGCACCAAATAAGCCAAGAAGCAGTTCTAAATCAAACCACTATGGTGTGAACATTCGTTCTCCTTCTTCATCAGCATTCCATGCTGGGCGTCGGTATTTCATGTCTTAGCAGGTCCTGCGCACCACATTACACCGATACAGACGGCAGTAGATTAAAGTCCGCCTCAACCTGTGTCGACTACTGATGCCTCGTCTCGTTGCAATCGACGAACTGGTTTTATCTGTAACGAGGCCACACTGTACCTCAGATGAGGTGCTACAATGTTTATCGTGGCTCTGTGAATCGTTCTTCGTCTTCGAAACCAGTCAGTGAATCCCACTTACCCCATGACCCTTCACAACAGATAGCGAGAGCAAGACAGTACACAACAGCAGTCTTAGCGCATGTGCGATGCTTGGTCGGGCTCCTGTATTCTGTGCTCGAATCAAGGCATTTTTACTTGAGTTTGCAGTTCATTCCGGCTCGTGTAAGCAACAGATGGTGTCGAGTAACAGCAGAATGTGTGCAGCTTCAGCACTGCTGGGCCATCGCAGCGCCATGGCGTGCACGGTGGCAGTGGAGTCGGTCATCACGGAGCACTACGAGAACCAAATCCGCGAACTGCTGGCCGACGCTGGCGAGGATCATGCTGAGCTGCTAGACTTGCTGCGCCGATGCCGAGACGACGAGCAGGCGCACCACGACGCGGGTCTCGAGCACGGTGCCGAGGGGGCACCACTCTATGCTCTGCTCACAGCTGCCGTCAAGGCCGGCTGCCGCGGCGCCATTTGGGTCGCCGAAAGGGTGTGAGCGAACGGTGCAGGTTAGACTTAGACGGGTACATAAATGAAACAACTGTGCGGAATGCATGTAGTGCAACGAGTACAAACATTTGTACGGGAGTCTGTAATTTCAAGCAGAAAATAAAAAAAGGCTGAAACCATGCAGCCCTTATGCTGGCTCTCTCCACCTCTGGGATGTCCGTGACGAAGGAATTTTCTCGCCTCAGAAATAGTGACTTCGTCGTTAGGCCTGCAAGTGGCTCTGACCAACGCTGTCAGGGCTTGGACGTGTGATAAAATGAATGGAGAGACGGCCACCAGCTAAGCTCGGTTGGTAAAAGAACATTGCTTGCGTTATGCACTGGTGGCTCGGTCGTTTCACTTCCCTTATTGCAAATTAAAATGAAATCATCTTCTTTCTGCAGGTGAAAGAAGACAGAGCTCCTCCATTATGCATGCTGCCCTGGGATTCATTGAAGTTGAAGTTTATTCGTACGCAAAACAGGTACATAAATCTAATATACAGACAAGGGTCCGAAAGTATTATTACTGAAAACGGGACCTTCGGTTAGAAACTACAACAGAGTTGTAGAATTGTTGGCAGCATGACAGTGGATGGCTCAATTAGTTGCAAGAAAAGCAAATGATAATCACGAAAGAAAACCCAACAAACAATGTTCTAATCGATGTAGTGTAACAGAAATAACAACGGAAGTGACAAAAATGATACAATTTTTAAGTGCAAAAGAAAAAACAAGAACAAACACAGAGAAAAATATGTAGCGCAGTGTGAACAATTAAAAAAAAACAAAAAACAGGTGATACTCATTAGTTAGGTGACTTTGAAAATACAAATATTTATTAAGGAAAATTATCAGAGCTTAGCAGAAAATCTTTTAGCGAAGCTTGGAAACGCTGAAATGTAGGTAGTATTTTAAGTGTAGCAGGAAAACGATTCCAAAGTGTAATGGTAGTGAATGTAGATGTTTTCTTACCATAGTTAGTGTGAATGGATGGTAATAAAAAATTATAATTAGAAGCGAACCTAGTGGGGTTGGTATTCTTAAGGGAGCTACATTGAATGTGTTGAAAGGTCAGCTGGGAATCAAGCAATTCATAAAACATTATTGCTAAATTGTAACTGAATAACTTTTTTTATACATAAAATTTTGTACAGCTCAAGCAGTAATAGCATTAGAGCGAGGTGAACTGTAGGTGATTATACGTATTGCATGATTTTGTACATGCTGCTGAAGACAAATAACATAGATATGTATTACCCCAAACGATTAATCCATAGTTAATGTGCGAATGAATGAACGCAGAGTAGAGTGAGAGCAAAGCACAAGGAGAAAAATAGTGTCGTGCCTTGATAAGCGCACGGATACCAAAAGTGCACTTCAGCTTCACATGGTTGATGTGCAGGTGAAACTTCAGATGGCTGTCCAGGATAACATCTAGAAATGAAACTCAGTTGCTAATTGAAATAGAATGATTGCCTAAGGTTAACGAAGGAGGAATAATTAGTGACTTTGGTGCGAATGGAAGACTAAATTTCATTTTAAATGGATTAATGACTAAATCGTTGTCATCGCACAATTTCATTAGGTGGTCAAGAGTCTTATTTAGTTTGATTACTAGAGAAGAGATACACTTATCAGCTATAGATATTACCTGTATCGTCAGCATATAGTTGTCGGCATCGTGTGCCTGCTACTAAGAAACCTATTCCGCCAGGTTACCTTATTGTTATTACTAAATCTACAGACAACGTTTTTAAATTAACACTCGAACATGTGTAACAGTACTGATGAAATTGATAATTAAACATCTCGGTTGGTCGGGGAAGTAAATTCATATTAGAAGAAAAAAAAAGAGAACGCTGACCAAAGCGATATTGTCAAAAAGGTTGTTGACAATTTGACTTCCACATGGAAGCATTTCTTCAACGTCAGTCCCTTTGATAGCAACACGTTTGGTCGCCGTTCCGTTTCTGATAGAGTGTAAGATTCATATAAGCCCCTACTTTACCTCTTCTAATCTTATTGTTAAAGAGCCCCTCACCAGCGCCGATTGCAAATTTTAGTTATTACTACTGTACACGGGAAAATCTAAAATGCTGTGTAGGGACTGTTTTAATGAAAGCATTGTTTAAATCGGCTTATTATTGGATGAGATAAAAGAAACTGAATGCCGTGCTACCATACTGCCACAAGGCGAGCAACTGTCAACACAGATAGCACAGTTACAGGGTAATTGAAAGTGAGAAAAAGAGACAGTGAATTGATGCAAGGAATAGAAACAAAAAGGACAATGGATATTTACAAGAATGAGAAGGGAAAATCTGTATGATAACACAAAGGGCAGTGCCATGCTATTTGAGGCTCGAGCCAGTTGCCTAAGGACCAATACATACTGGAGCAAATATTCGGAACTAGATGAGGCATGTGTATGCTGCAGTGAGAATCCGGAGACCACTCAGTACATTCTAATGGAATGCGACGGGATTTACCCGGTGATACACGTAGGTAATGTGCACCTTCCAGAAGTGCTTGGGTTTAAAGTGGGCGAAAGTATCAACCGGTCAGCAGTCGAGATAAGCAAGAGGCGTTTAGAGTATTGGTGGAAAAAAAGCAGGGAAGGGATTTATACGACCGGATCCGTTACAGGCATTTGTAACAGTACAGGGTAAATAGAGAAGGGTTGAGGAAGAGAATCGGGTATGTATAGCATACCTGATTAACTCAAGCAGGCTAGGTGACTGTGTCACTGCCCCATTTCAAAGGGGATGCCAATAAATGATCATCATCATCAGATACTCTCTGCCTCGCCTGCAAGCCCCGCTTCTTCCCCCCCCCCCCCCTTCTCCCCAACCAGAGCCACGAGACTGCGTCGGGTTCATGTGACTAGCCCCGCCTACAATTATTAATTTTTTCTCTTCCTTTTTTGCTGAGCGGCGCATTTCCAGCGGTGGCGTTGTGCGTTCCACATTGGACGATTTCTTGAAGCAACAAGTCATGGTTAGCAATGTTGCTAGGACTGCGATTTACATTGTGACGCGTTAGTGTCTGTTTCATCGACTCTGTGGCTTGGAGCGGCGCTTCATCGGGGAAGAACCGGTGTTTGCTTCGAAATTTCAGATGTTCTCGGGGGCAGAGGTGGGGAGGGGGGGTCAGCGCTGTAGTACTTTTCAGGCATCATTGCAGGTGCCTTAAGTATGCCCTGCGCCTGTCTGTTTAAAATGGCCAAATCTGGTGAGTCTGCTGCCAGCCAGAGAATCACAGTCACATGCAAGAATGCCTCTTTGCAGTGCCTGTTTCATCACTCACCATGACTAATCCACTGCAGAAGGCACTACGCTGCAAAACAGGAAGAGATAAATAATCATGTGGATCCTATGCACTATGAGAATCGACATAAGCGAAGCTTTCTGTGCTGTTTGCTTTGATTGACGATAATTAGCGGTGATGTTTACGGCAAATGTATAATTTCTTAAGTGTTTAGTGCCATACGACAGTGGTGACTTGATGTTAAACGTTAGCTTGCATACACCACTGCTGTTTGTCTGCGTAGTCACTGAACACACAACGAGGGGTGTTTGCTTGAGGCATTGTTGTGTGCCATTGCTATTCACCTCCAAGAAGGTTAGCATTGCCTCATATGGCACATCGCATCGTGGCTGAAGTGTTAAGCTTTAATTGATTTATGGGGCTGTACATGCCAAAACCGCAATCAGATTATGAGGCACCAGATGAATCCGCTCACAGTCTAGTTGGTACATCTCCTTGAATTGTACGATGGACAATGTTTGTGCAGCGCAATAAAAACGGGGACAGGAAAGGAACACAGAAACTACAGTTGCGTTGAGGTTCTGATCATAAAAGGATACGTTGAAGGTAGACGCTGATCTGGTGCTGCCTGGCGCCCTTTACTGAAACGATCGTCCTCAGAAGACAATCCACTTTGTGCATTGTGGCTGAGGAAAGAAACATCTAAGCACTAAATATCGGCCTTTTATATGGCTTTTCAGACTGTTATGGTTTGTTTTCAGATTATCATGGTTTGGCTGGCATGAACGCCACCAAGCACCACGGTCACTGAAGCTAATCTTCCTTAGGAAGTAATATGAATTATGGACAAAGGGCCAAAACAGTTATGAGCCAGCACCAAGACGACACCAATCGCCGGCGAAACAGTTGGCAGTAGGGTAAAGCGTGCTCGCTGCCACAGAATCGGTAACTTCTGTAAGTTCGATGCCTGTTTGGAATCATAGAACTGTCCTGGGGACATTGCAGGTGAGTATGCAAAGTGCTCAAGTACGAGTCATGGTGGCTAGTTCACCTTTTCTAGGATTGGTTGCAGATTCTAGTACAGCAGAACGTCGATAAATGCACAGGGTATTGGCATTACGCAGAACACGTGAAGTTGGCTGCTCAAGTTACTGAGTTTCTGCGGCAGCGAGCATACATTAACCTACCGCCAAATGTTTCGCCAGCAAGAATGCCACCAAGCACCACAGTCATTGAAGCTAATCTGCTTTTGGAAGTAATTCTGATTACAGACAAAAGGCCAAAACATAATTATGGGCCAGCACCAAGACGACACCAGCTGCTCGCTATGGTGAGGGACGTGACAAAGCGTGCTGATGAAGATAATTGTGAATAAGCCATCGGTGAAGGGGTCAATAGAGTCCTAATGTGAGTCATAGCACAACGGAAATACCAGCGATAAGGAACTTGGTTAACTTTCTTAAGCAGCAAAGTTTGACTGCTCTACAGGCTGACTATTAAGGGCGAGGACATAGTACGCAAGCGCCTCGCTTGTGTAGTATGAGGGATAACGCAGCGCACTCCTCATAGGTTTGGCTGTCGGTACTCAATAAAAACACCACACGGGAGCCGTCCTGGACATTTCTGTAAGTACTCTCGAAACGAAGGAAGTTTTTTATTGTCAAAATAATAATCTTGGGCAAACAGAAGGCACAGAATGGTTTACAGACGCTATCTCTTTACCGAATACGTTTAGTGAACACTCACTGCGCGCGGCTGCTGCGGTGGAGTCCCCCTAACCGGCTTCTTGCATGAAAGGTATGCAATCGCTGAAAGCAAACTATGTGAAATATGTTCTTATAGTGGGCTGTCTGTATTACGAAATGGAGCATAACAGAATGAAGCTTCAATGCAGTGATCGCACAGGTTCGCAGCAGCCGACTGCGCGTCTGTAAGGATGTCTGCGCACAATGCTTCGCTTTTGTGGCGAGCACGTTTTTGCACCGTACCGTCAGCTTTAGGCCACAGCGTATGATCATTTCACAGTACACAAACAACCATTGCTGCGTGGGCTCTATCCAGAGCTGTTCAAAATAATTTCGTTACAGCTGGGACTTCGCCGCCTACTCGACTTGTGATGTGCTGGTGCAACGATTAATTTTTTTTAACACGAAAGTGTTTTATGCCGGCTTTCACGAATGACTTCCTGCAACGGATGTGACGTGCCGCCATCTAGGAGCGGTGAAGCGAAATACTGCATCGTGACACTAACAGGGAGCGCAGCGAAGGCTCTAATGCGGTGTAGCCACAGAATAATGAACCAAGTGTAAACGGCTTCGTGACTTTGTAAACTCGCCATCTTCAACGAAGTACTGTGCAATAAATAATAACATACACTATTACAGAAGCCCGACACTGAAACCATTACGCCACGGACACATGCACCGACACGCGTCTTAGAACGCCCTTGTCGATTTCTCGCCGGCAAGTCGGCACGTTGAGACGCTTGGCGCGTTTCAAAGCCGCTCGCCAACAGGACACCGCGCGCGAAGCAAACATGCAACACGGTCGCCGTCCCGCAAGTCGTGCGCCTTTCCCTGCAGCGGACCGTGAGTTCATGAAGCAAGCATGCAACAGCTTCTGTGAAAACACATTTCACTTTCGTTTTCCAACAATTCAATGAAAAAAGGGATCAACCATATTTTTTTTTCTAAATTTTTGGACGTTTCAATATTATTTCTCAAGTTGCGTCGCACTGTATGTTTATCAGTTTTCTCAGCAAGCAATTTCCCGCTGCTGCTTTTTGTTAATCCAGTACAGGTGCCCACAAAATAACTCGGAACGCCGGACCGGTGGCCTTTCGCCAGCGGAGCGCGCCAGTGAAAAAGTAGTGCCAGGGTCTGCACATGCGCGGTCTCCCTAGCAAGCTCGCCTCACTCCCCAGTGCATCTAAATAGGTGTTGCCTTGCTCCAAAAGAATAGCGTTTGATGCTTTTCGCGTTGTCACAGGGCGGCTGTCCGGATGCGGTCTCTGAAACGCTGTGTGCGCTCGTGTGTACGCGATGGAGCATAAGCGCTCGTGCATTCACGTTAATGGGCATCGGCGCCTTTTAAAGCGAAATGCTTAACTGGCTATTAGTCGCGGAATGTGACCATCGTTGACAACACTTGCGGTGGCAAAAATCGGAAAGCGGCATACTACACCTCTACTGTTAAATAAAGCATGTAAATAGGAATTTAGCACCAAGCAGCTAAAAATAACGAATATTTCAAGTGTCCCAAATACTAATTAAAAGTAATTAGGGTAATTAAGAAGACCAAAACACAGACATCATACGACCTTTATTAAAGCGTGCCAAAGTGAATTACTAAGTAACTAAGAATAATTACGACTAATTAATGGTAATTAAGGGTTGCTAACAGTAATAGAGACTACTTAACATCAATTCGAGACTCTGTGATAAGACGGGTCACGTAAAATTAAGACTACTTAAGAGTTCCAAAGAGCAGGCAGATACTAATTAGGATCAATTAATGACTTCGTAACAGCAAGTAAGAAAACAATTAACCCTAATTAGCAATTAATAGTTATTTATTTAACCAACATAAGCAAGCTATCGCAAATGAAATGACAACGCATTAACGCTTTCGCCGTCAGTCACCTTATCAATCGATATGGGACCCCACCGAAAGTTTTTTTTTTTTCCTTCGCATTGAACTCGCATAGCTGATGTAATTAGCAACGTATTAAAACATTGAACGAAAAATTGAATGTTAGAGTACTCCCTACTAAAACTGCAGCGAAGCGGCCAGATTTCGTAAATAAATAGAGCACTATGCTATGTTCATTGTGACTGCGAAGCATTGAAGAGACCTTTATTATAGTGCCGCATGCATAAAATTAATTCCTGTGCATGAAATCGGCGTGTTGGAAACATTTATTACTGCACGCAGTCACCCTTGTTAAATGAGCCGCGTCGTGTTACAGTCAAAGTTCTTGTCTTATTCCCAAGTAGTAAATGCGGCTTGGAATATGATTGCACAAGTACTAAAATACTACAGAGCGTATCACGATAATCCGATTGAAAAGTGCACTACAGTGCATTTATAGGCGAGCCGTGGCGCTCGCCCACATGAAAAATAAGCTATGAATTCATAGTTTCTTTAGTCGCAGTCATCCTTGTTAATTGAGCCGCGTCGTGTTACAGTCAAAGTTCTTGTCTTATTCCCAAGTAGTAAATGCGGCTTGGAATATAATTGCACAAGTACTAAAATACTACAGAGCGTATCACGATAATCCGATTGAAAAGTGCTCTACAGTGCATTTATAGGCGAGCCGTGGCGCTCGCCCACATGAAAGATAAGCTATGAATTCATAGTTTCTTTAGTCGAAATAATTGACTCAGATATGCAAGACTTTAGGTATAATTAAAACTAGAGCATGGTGAACTCACTGGTCACCACTCCGTTATGAACACTCGTGGATCCATCCACGCAAGCTATCCAGAAACCATGACTATCTCTTAGAATGAATGCAGATTCCTTCTATCGCCACAAGGATTACACGTGCGTTTAGAGATTACGCTGCATAGCGTGTGAGCACGCTGTAGCCTACAGGCCCCGATCCTCCCCCCCAGATGTGTTGTCGCAGCGCTAAGAGGGACAAACCGCAAGATTCTTGACGCAAGGCAACGCCTATCTAGATGCACTAGGGAGCGAGGCTTGCTTGCTAGGGATGCCGCGCACGCGCAGACCAAGGCTGTAGTTTTCCGCGGGTGTGCTCCGCCGACGAGCGGCCACCGGTCTGGCGTTCCGAGTTATTTTGTGGTCACCTGTACATTACATAAACGTGAGCATATGCCATGCCTTTTTTAATGTACAGTGGAATCTCGATGATACGAATCTCACGGGGTCACAAAAAATATTTGTATTAGCCGAAATTCGTATCATCGAAACACAAAGCTAGCTAAACTATGAGGGGACGCGCGGATCAGATCGCGAAAAGCGCCAAAAAAATCGATTTTTGAAAACCATGCGTTTCGGTATCTGCAACGCCTAATCTACGCTGTATCAAAATGATTTGGCTGAAAACGCACTAAAAGTGGCCGAAAAAAAATTAATTCGTCAGTGCGCAGGGCAAGAAAACAGCTTTAAATCGTGCAAAATCACCGCAGTTCACGGATACATATCTCGTATTTCCCCCCACCGAGTGCCGCCATCTTGGTATAGTTCGAAAGCTCAAAGTTTTGCCGTTCTGCTTCTCATTTCTTAGGTCGTCACGATCTTGTAACAAACGCACAAGCAGAAAAGAAGCGCGGGTTGCTCCATTGGTTGCTGCTGTGGCAGGGGCAAGACGGCAACCGCAGTTGTCTGCTTCGTAAATCACACCGGCGTCTTCACTTGACACGCAGAATTCGGATTACTGAGATCTCCCAGGTTAGTGATAGATCGTCGCTCGTTGGAGAAGAAATTTTAGGCGAAGCACGCCTTCGGAATACGGAAGCGCAAGCCTCCTACGGCAAGAAAAAAATGTCGCAGTTTCGCCCGAAAGGCGAAGCATCGATTGCGATAGCAAATTAGTAGAGAGCTATTCGGAGTAGGGATAGTAGTTTTATCGGCTGCATAAACCTATACACATTGGCTTACTAACTGAATTAACAATCGTGGTGTCAACGCGCACAAGCAAACATGAACAGATCACACTGAATGACCGCAGCCAACCACTGTCAAAACGCTGGCAGCAAGCGCAGGTTCGCGCGGTCTATCGCTTCAACGGAAACTGAGCGGCGAATGCACAGCGCATACAAAGGTCAGAGCCGTGTGGAGATAAGAGACGGTGCGGGCGACCGGCACCGCCGGGCAAAGGAGAAGTTGTTGGCAGAGGAGAAGCTGCCCCCCCTCCCCCCCTCTTCCCGTTTCTTGCTTTCGCGTGGGAGAGTGAGTGGCAAGATACGCCGGAGCACAGCGCCGCCTCCCTCCCTCCCATACCCCCACAACCTTTCGGGCGACGGTCGCGTTTGCTTTCCACCGTGCGTTCGCTCTCCGAGATAGCGCGCGTCCCCCGCGCTCTTTCGCTCGCGCATACGGCGCGCGGCGACGATTTTATCGCCCTTGGAATCTATACGGAACCTCACGGCGACGGCGACGCCAGCTTCTCCAGTGGTGGGGCTTGCCCAACACCTAGAGGAAAATCTTGCGCTGCTGCATTGAATGCCGGTTATTCTGACTTCAGATTGGAATAGTTTTTGGAGAGCCAGGGGCGGAATCTTATATTGGTTCATAATGCGAATCGGTTCGCTTCGCCGCTTACGTCACTAAATAGGCCACTCCCAAGCAGGAGGTGGAAGACGGGGAGGACGCGACCAATAAACGAGAGAGTGCCATATCTGAAGTGTACGTCATTATATGACAAGTTAATCGAGGCATTGCGGAATGTTTCATCTTGCTCAATAAATATGAACTATTATTTAAGTATTGTCCTGAACGTTTTCAAGTATCGCCGCGTGTTGACATATTCCTTTATTGTACATTAGGCAATATAATATTACCATTTGTTTAACTGTTCGTCGCCAAGTGGTAATCCACGCGTTAAAAATTGTAACCACTCGAATCAAAGGAAATAGCTATATCACTATCAGTTGTGCGGAAATTTTGAAATTTGGTTCTTTATTCTATGGTGTCGTCGCACAGCCATCGAACGGTTCCCTTTGACAGACGATAATCACGCCGAAACTCCTCATCTGTCAGCTCTGAAAACGCGGCTAGCACCTCCAGTCGTTGACCGGTCCGGGAGAGCAACCTGAGGCAAAGAATGAGGGGCGCCGCCAAGTTTTCATTTGTATCCAGTCATACCTTAGAGATAATCAATGCGCGCGCACCGCCCGCGAGTTTCCGAGGCGGCATGGCCCGCGCGCGCGGCCAAGGTCGCAAGCAAACAGCCAAGCCACAGCAACGGAACCCAAAGCGGACTACCTCTTCGCCGGTTCCACTCATGCCCGACGACAGGTTCGCTTTGAAGATGATTGACAGATGCATGACGTGTTCAAAATTTGCGATACTGCCCCGCTGTCTCTGACGGCCGCTGACGCAACCACAATTATTACCAATCGCTTGAGGGCAAGCGAACCGGTTCGCTATTGGAACCGTTATAAGTGTATCGTATCAGGCCCAAGAGCGCAAGCCACCTATCTTTGTTGAACTACAGGTGCCTTTCTTTACTATCTACTAAACCCTCCCCCTTTCCCTCGCTTTGGTATAAAAGACTGACAACAATAAACACAGGCGTTCACTACTGTCCTGACATGCGTGTGGGTTTCATTGAACGTGGCCCGGCTGATACAATAAGATTCTGCCATAGGAAGCCTTCGAGACGCACCTGGCAAGCACCGTTCCATCTGTCACAATGAATCACTTACTGCTAAAACAGCACGGACAAAGCTGCTTTAGCTTTAGTATTACACAAAACATGTTTTGTTTAATTTTAGGACTTACTATTGGATGTGCAATTATATGAAACGTAAAAAGTATCAGCCATGGACGCCAAAGTTGGTGGGCAGAAGATAGGATTCTCGCTCGCTTTAGACATAGCCTCCTATTGACCCTTTTCGCGGAGCAGTTTGTTTTAGAGAAACGAGATGGTGCTCATGGCGGCGCGCTATTAAAGCCCCCTATATATAAAAAGTAGCGCCATTCTTAGATCTTGCCGCCACCGCGCTCACCCCGGCGTTGCCTCCTCGCCGCCTCCTGTCGCCCCTGCCTCCTCCGCTCCCCTATTGTCCAATACGTGTCACGTGGAAGCAGGCGCTGCGCTTTTGTACATTTTTTCTTTCCAGCGCTACGGTGTCTAGAAGGGGGAGGTGAGAGCAACGGCGGCGGCGGAGTGTTGCAAGCATTCATGACAGCAGCGGCGGCGCTGCAGTCGACAGCAAGATCGCTCCCCGAGCGCGGAAGCACGGCGGTTGGTGCCGCGGGTTTCGAAGCGGGCGTTTCTGTTCGCAATTAGCGGTCGCATATTTGACATAACTAGCGTTAAGCTAATGCATATCGTGCCTTGTTAGTAGAGGAGACAATAAATGAACAGCAGCTATCCTCTAATGAGCGGTAAAGTGTTAAAATGCATTAGATTCGGGCACGTCACGGCCGGCACAAATATTTTTCGCTCGTCTCGGTCGCACGCGTTCTACGTGCTTTCCCAAATCGTCAAGAGTGAAAAAAAGAATGATTTCAGCTAATGCGAAGACGATTATGCTAGTGGTGTGGGTAAAAAAAGCTGCACCGATTTCTAGGCTCGCATTGAAGAGCTCCTTAGGTCATATTACTGCGACAACTGCATCCTGCTCGTCAAATTGGTTAAGACCAATATATGATGCTTTAGAAATCATTCCACATAGGAGTTAAGTAAACAAACTTACTTTAGTCGCTGATGAACTAGAACGGCGGGGACATGAAGAATACTCAAAAGGACGACATACAGCACTTGATTATATGATCCATTATACAGGGTGTCCCAACTATCATGCAACAAGATTTAAAAATATCCTAATGCCCCGTAGCTGGACAGAACCAAGGCAATGTTCTTTGCCGTCGCTTGTAGATACTCCGATTATTTTTTGCATTCCGCTTAATTACATAATTAGTCTAAATAATCAACTTCTCCAATATACAGTGAGATGAAAAGTGTCAGTGCGAAAATTGTAGAACAACTTAATAAACTACCGATACAACTTTCTTTTGCTCAATGCGTGCTACATCAAAATGTTTTTCCGAGCGTGAAAGAAGCCAGCGAACACATGCAAAGTGCCTCGAGCGGCCAGTCGCGCGGCAATTTTGCGTGTATTCGCGGGCTTCTTTCACGCTCGGAAAAACACTTTTATGTAGCACGCATTGAGCAAAAGAAAGTTGTATCGGTAGTTTATTAAGTTGTTCTACAATTTTCACATTGACACTTTTCATCTCATTGTAATATTGGAGAAGTTAATTAATTAAGACTAATTATGTAATTCAGCGGAATGCAAAAATAATCGGAGTATCTACAAGCGACGGCAAAGAACATTGCCTTGGTTCTGTGCAGCTACGGGGCATTAGGATATTTTTAAATCTTGTTGCATGATAGTTGGGACACCCTGTAGATGATTCAACTGGGGTTCGAAGTGCAGCTCGCAGATCTTCCAAGTCCTGTTTAAGGCCTTATATGCACGGGGCCCGGGCCGCTGCCACGTTTGAAGTGCCTCATCGTCATCAGGCACCGAGAAAATGGATGTTTTTTTTTTCTTCTGTTTTTCTAGCAGAAACAGCCTGTTATGCAGCCCGGCGCAAAACAGTGCGTCTATCGTTTCATGCGACTTGCCATGGCTTCTTACGGCATGGCAACGCGTAAATCTATTGTCACCACAAGGAGGTACAACTGCACAGCGTGAATGCAAACAGAAATGAGCCGTTGAGCTAAAAGAACCGAACAGAACCATGCAAACCGAGCACACTCGCTAGCTCCGGCAGCAGCCAAACTACAGCGGAGGCATCTTAGTGTCGACGCGCGCGCCACCACTCGGCATCATGAATCACTGCAACACGCGCCGCGCTCTCCGACGCGCGAGACTAAATACCGACCGCAACATCGCCCAAGGTTAGCGGTATAAAAACATCATGCTGGCAACTCTGGGCTGCTCACCAAAATTAGCTCTTTCATGTACCCAGAATGGAGGCCGAAATTCCCTAGTCAAATCGACCAGTTCAACAGGCGAAGTGAAACTATAGCTGTGCATTTTTTTTTTTTCGCTGCTGCCCATATATGATTAATGATGGACCCGCCTATGAATTCACGGGGAGATTGTTAAGACTGTCGACAACTTCATCTTCGGCGATGCCTTATGTCTTGTGTGGCAGGTGCGATCATTTGGATGAATCGTCTTGGTGGCGACGATTGTTGACCCTTTTTCTGAATCTAAGTGATCGATTGTGCGTGATAAGGAATCGGTTAGTCGCATTAACCTGTGTGTGTTTATTTGACCAGAAATTTAGTTCGCTCCGCGGTAAAGCTTCAGGCTTCTTCTGTATTCTCACATTGCGCAATCTGTTCACATCTGTGCGCCCACTAACCCCATGATTCCAAAAAGTCACGTTAGAAACATGATCTTTCCGTTTTCTTGAACCAGTAAGCTGTTGCCGGTTAGAGCTACGGGAAGTCCGCGTGGCAGGTCGAAAACGTAAGGCGACTGTTGCAATGTACCTGTAGATCGTCAGCGCGTTTGTCAACGCAAGTTATAGGCTGACTTTATTTGAACTTGTGAATCTGTAAGTCGCGCAGTGTGTGCTGCTATGAGATGCAGAATATGCAAAGGCACAAACGGAACCGAGATCGAGTTTTCTCAGACATGCAAAAGTTTTACAATAATCGGTTCAGGTCAGCCTGCTAGCTGGAACCATGCAGTGCTGATGACAGGCTGATTGCAACCCAACTGCACCACCATAAGTTTAGCAACTGCCTTGCGGAATAGATAGCATTACATTTGCTAAATGTGTTGAGCATCGACAAGATCGAACGACCTACAGAACGCTGATTTGCGCACGGCAAGATATGTCAAGGACGGCCGGTGTGCTGGACCAGGGAAGCTAAGAAACCGCCACAACAAACAGGTGGGAGGGCAGGTAAGTGAATGGCTTTGAAGTCCACGCAGAAACAAATATAGGAATGCTAGGCGCCGCCACGCCGTTCAAAAATCAGGTGAATGTTGAAGAGTGCGACAGTGAGTAACGTAACAGAAAATAATTATAAGATTGGGGGGGGGGGGGGGGGGACCGCATAAAAGGCGTCAAGAACGAGTCGAGAGAGCGTCTCGTCACTGCCCGATCGCTCAACACCAGACGGCCGTGGCTAGTCGCCTAGCTGAGGCTCACCCACCCTGTCGTAACACGTGTTAACTTAGGTTTGTCATAAATAAATGCAACATAGTTTCATTTCTCTTCAGAATAAGCTGCAAGTGTAAACCTTGCGCCCACGTTCATCTCCTGCGTGCACACACGTTGAAATCTGGCGCACGCACGTACGAGGAGGGGGAGTCGAGTGCGGCACGCAGTCGCGTGACTTCACTAGGGACATCTCCACCTCGCAAATCTAGGGAACCGCACAAGACGAGATCTGGCAACACTGGTGTGTTCTGGTGGGGATTTAGTCGCTCCCCTCTCCGACGGCTGCGTTGCTCCCACCTCCCCCTTCTAGCCACCGTACCAGCGCGCTCCGACCGCCATTCTCGGGCCCGCGCGACGAAAGTGCTGTACGCACAAACGGATCAAACGTTTTAGGGACCAGAACTTCGTTGTAATGGCATGCTGCTGCCCCTTAAGTTGCCGCAACCGACAAGGCGAGGGCAAAATGCTTTTTTTTGTTTACCATCCGGCGAGCGCAAACGCTTGCTGCACACTTGGTATTTGTGCCGTCTCGCACCGTCGCGTTGCTACTTCCAAAACGGCATTATTAAGGCCAGTTACCGACTGACGAAGCAAAATCGCGCCTCAAAAACTGCTTCGCAGGGCGCGATCGAAGTTTTCCGCGGATTTCCTCTGGTAGCGCGTTATCTGTCGTCTGCCACGGCAGGCCCGACGTAGGCGGCGCCACTGACGATATCGCGCTTCGATCGCGCAGGCCGCGCCGAGCACGACAGTAGAACGGAGGAGGAGGGAAGTGGTTGGCGCTACTTTTTATATATAGGGGTTTTACGCGCCATACCTCTCCTCAGACACCGCGCACGAATACGAAACCATAACTGCTTCTACCTTGCTTCTGTGCGATCAGCTATCGGAAATGCAACTGAGTTTTCGCTAACACAGTGTGTTCCAATCATGCTAGATTGAATCATGTGGATGGAAGACGTGTGCAGTAGTTGGCTGAAAAAATAGTGACTGGCATGTTAAGGAATAGAATGAATCTGTGTGGCCAAGTTCGCGGACCGTTACTGCAACTGTCCGAACGTGTTACCGGCACTTCGTGATGTACGGCTTTCCTCGACGATACAGAAATTTGCTCATCCGCCAGCCTTGTATCGCTAACCTTCAAAAAAAGGGCTTCATCCCCAGAAGGTCGGCAAGAGTGAGTACCACTCGTTAAACAATGACAAAGGGAGTAGCGCTGCTTCCTGTCATAGTAAGTTTCGCGCACGTTATCTATACACATCTGTCCCAAATGGCAGGAAAACTTATGCCCACTCTATCGCCGACGTATCAAAAATAAGTGAATGTGCGCACACTTGAATATGATGTTGTTCAACAAATTTTAAACAGACAAATGACAGTTGAGATGAAGTTACACAGTTGTACTTTAAATTACGGGGGTGAACATTATTTTAATTCTTTAATTAGTACCCTGAAGGCCTGGAGGCATTACAGAGGGGCATTACATTACATTATGTGTGTGTTACAACTATGTCTATGTTTTTTTGTGTGTGTATGAAACAATGCACTGCAATGTTACTACAGCTTCATTTTCTCCGAGAGTCAAGTAGTTGTATGTGTACTTTACAAGCACACTTAGATTGAACATAGTTTTCTGCACAAGGGGATGTGGTGTGTAGGGTCTGCCTGCACAGATCATGCGAGGCCTTTTGCATGACTCTGCAAAGGTTGTTTGAATTCATTCCACAGCAAATGTTATTGTTGGATCTTAAAAGTATATGGTGGGTTATTCTTTAACTGCAGATGCTTGCAAAGGACGATGCTACAGCAATGAGGCAACCTTCAAGTGCAGCAGCTTCATCCATGGGAATATCACAGCACCAAGATGAGCCAGCGCATGGCCTACATGTTGTTTTAAGGGCTTCGCAGGCAAACACCACACAGTGGTTATCAATCATGTTGTATATATTGGAGGGCTAGGGGTAAATCGGACCACTTGAGCTGTTTCATTTGGCAGGTGAACAGTACACTGGACTTTTTTAATGTTGCCACAACAATGTGTGGCCACTAAGGTGAGGATAGTGCCTGCAACCTTGTGCAGAGGAGCAGGATCCTTTTTGCTTGATTATATTCTTTTTGTTTAATCATCCACTGTTTAAGACCGACTGGTCTTGGTGATATCATAGGCAGGGCACTGCTTAGATCACTGAGAGCGCAAAAAGGCATACTATTGAATTAGAATGGTTACATTATTGTGAACATGACAGCATAGTTCCACAAGCGCTGTGCCGCCATGGCAGTCAACTGACGTGGTGAACCAAGCTGGTGCCGTGGTGAACCAAGCTGGTGCCTTGAGTAGAGAAATACAAACCTCGCATTCATGTTGGTCATTTGCTTTGGCTGCACACTGACAAAGCATAGTTAGGGTGCATGAACCTTTCTAACCTGTCATTGGCAAGTAGCACTGTGGGTAGAATACACCTGACTCATCATGCAATAAGTTAAAATTCCAAGGCAATACATGGGCTCTAAGAGATGCCATAGCGGCAGGCTCTGGATTAATTTTGACTGCCTGGAGGTTCCTCGGCATGTATCTAAACTCAAGTACACAACCGCATTTGCATTCTGCACTCACAGAAATGCAACTACATCTGGGAATCAGACCCGCAACTTTGCACTCATGAAGCACTATTGCCACTGAGCCACCATGACTTGTATTATTTAGCTGCTGTGACTCGCAGTACAGGAAAAACTGCTACACAAGTTTCCTCAGGGTTAAATTATGTTCGTGATGGCTCACACAATTAATTCCTTTATCTATCAACTTCGGCAGTCCCACCAGGTTCTGTGTTAAGGAGGAGGAATAAACTTTTCTTGTAGAACCAGCACTTTATGATGACCGTCCCTAGGCCTTCCTTGAGGGGATGTCGAGGGCTTGCCTCGCCGCCGCCTCACAGGCGTGCTGGGTCGCCCAGATTTGGTCGTCGAGGGCGGAGCTCCGCAGAGCCTCACGCAGCCTCGACGAGAGGGTCGTGGTGTTAATATGTGTGTACTGTGCTGGGCACTCCCACAGCATATGCGGAAGCATAGCCGGGTGAGTGCCACAGCACCGGCAGTTGGGGGTACTGTAAACTTCAGGGAATATAAGGTGAATATAAGGTAGAGGCGGGCGGGTGAAGGGTACGTATTTGTTTGTAGTAGACGCAGGGCGGGCTCTGGATTAATTTTGACTGCCTGGAGGTTCCTCGGCATGTATCTTAACTCAAGTACACAACCGCATTTGCATTCTGCGCTCACAGGAATGCAACTACATCTGGGAATCAGACCCGCACCTTTGCACTCGTGAAGCCAGCGCTTCACCAGTGCAAACCACGAACCTTCCCCCCACCTCACCCCAAGTTCTGTGTTAAGGCATTTGTTTTTTTTAGCGACTTGTAAAGCGCATACATTGTTCAAGAGCGTTGTATGCAGACATCAAACTTTCTTTAGGGGAGAAATATGATGCCTTATTGTAAATTGCGCAAGTACATGGTTGTTGTCTTGCTGAATGCTGTAGCTTGAATCACCTGCATGCGAATTCTGCTTAAATAATTGTTCTGTTCAGCACCAAGTTAAACAGTATGGACAATGACGGTAGGTTAGCTGGCCTACCTTTCACTAGAGCAAAACTGTGCGATGACATGGGCATGCTATGAATGCTCTCAATGCATTAGGTGTGAGCTAAGTATACTCTTGAGGATGACAATGTATTTTCAAAGTTTGATCCTGTATGCCTCTTACCTGACCTTTGTGGAAATTTGCCTCCGTCACCTGGAATACCGTTGGTTTTACGACTTCCAAATAATTTAATGTGCTCACTTTGTTTCCTTGCTTTACAGTAGCCTTTTATGAGGCCAGATTCACTGCAACCACGAACATTTGGTGTATACCACTCAATGGATGTTTTAAATACCGTGAAATATTCATTCATTTGAGGTTCACAATGTATAGAGCCGTCGCCTCTTAATTTTGTGGTGTGTTGGCTCAGCTTCGACGGTGCTCATTTTTTTGTAGATATGTGATAAAACATAAGATTTGTTGTACATTTTACTTGCAGCAAAATGCATTGTATTTCAATGTTGACGTACTTAGTTTGTGGGTCTGACCTCGCATCAATTTTTTCATCTTTGACTTTGTGGACTACCACTCTATTTTTTTCGATTTCTGAATATGTATTGCCTATTTTTCTGACATGCACCATCACCAAACCCTTTAAATATTTGTGAGTACATCGCAGATATAAATATTGTACAATTATAACCCTGTAGCGAAGATGTTGCATACAAGGCATTTGTCAGCTAAACTGCAGCAGTGACATTCAAGGATAGCTGATCCCATTGAAGATTTTTATTAAAGGTACCAATACTATGTGTGATATAGTTTACTTTGTATAACATTATTGTATACAAATGTCCTGTTGCATACAAGTATGCTGACTTATACTGATACCATAGAGCAGTGGCACAATAAGTTTTCCTACTTGCTGTTCATTATCTTCTGTGTATACTCTGCAATGTACTTCATTTGTATTATGAATGTGAAATACATTATATATTATATTATAAATTTGTGTGAAATCTTCTGGCTTCTATAGGTGCAATAAACATTGAATAAAGAATGAAACAATTACTGTTGTCATAAAAATGTGCTTTCCAGAGTACAAGCACACCAGCAAACACAATGAATCCACAAGTGCAAATGAATGCTGCCATTTTTCCCTTGCCGCTATATGTATTCAGTTTTCATGCCATTTCACACTAGCAGAGAGAAGGGTCCCCCTGGCAGTGTTTGACTCTCGGACATAATTCTGCTGTGAAGCTATACTCACATTCGAAAACAGCTGAATAAACTCTAGATAATGCACAAATTCCGTCCATTTGCTTACTACATAACGATAGTGGATCCCCGAGGCGCGTCGATCAACAGCGTCGTCGCACCATACAATCGTAGAAAATAGTGCACGCAAATATGAATAAACGGCGACGACTTCGGCGTTTAGAATGCAGGCTAATGCTATTTATTTTTCTCAAAACAAAAGACGCACAGCAGAGCTAGGTTTCTTGTTGCATTTTCGCTTAGTGGACTAAGCGAAAATGCGCCAAAAGCGTCATTCAAAACATCTCGTTTCTTCCTAGGTGCAAGACAGTGGGACAAAATTAGCACGATAATACGCACCGCAGTTTAAGGTGCACAACAGCTGATTTGACGAAACTTGAGTACGAGGGAAAAATAGACGACACTCGGGCGTGTGGACGGGTTTCGAGCCGCGAGCGCTGGCAACTCCACTAACCGCGGTGGTAAGCGCAAGTGACGTCTTGAAAATTTTCTGTCTTCATGAGTCAGGCGCCCCAGTCTTGCTCCACGTTTCAAGGCATCGCATTTGAAGCGAAGAACGACGCGCGCAGTAGCAGAAAACCACCACCCGCATACGGGCCTCCAAGCCGGTGACGGCAGGCGCCACTAAAAGTTACCACGTACCAAACAATCACGAATGTTCCGGCAACCTTGTGGGCCTTTTCCGCCCCATAAGGCACCGCGCACGGGGCCCCTGAGAGAGGAGAGGGAGGTGTGGCTTCAGAGGAGAGCCGCTATTCTGGACATTCCGCCATTTTCTTCGAGGCGTGACGTAGGCGCGACGCTTACAAATGGCGCTAATAGCCGTCCTTCAGCAGCATGTATCTCTCGTGTGTATTGTTACGCATATAGTTTTCTATCAGTAGGTCTTGCGAAACGCAGACGAAGCGACATATGTAACCTTCCTGCTTGCCGCTTCAAACAAGTAAAGCATATCTGCCCCATCCGGCGCCTTGTAGATTTACGGGAAGCATTGATAGAGATATAAAAAAAAGTAAACTGCAGTGCAACATTCCATTCAAGTTTCCGCCTTTCTCGCGTAACAGAATGCGGAGTAATTGGTACGGGGTTATTTATTGCAGTCGGACCTCGAGCGCCGAAAACGGTTTTATAGCTAGCCATTCTATATGCTAATCTTTGGCCGTAAGCAGTACGTGGAATTTTTTTTTTCCAGTCGATACTTGAAAAAAAGAAAGAAAGAAAGCCTGCGCGGTAGCCTAATTAGTGCCTATATCGTGGATACGGCTTTGCGCTGCTAAACTGGAGCTTGCGGGTTCAATCCAGGTGGGAACGAAATGGGAAAAGACTCGTGTACTTCTATTTAGGTGCGCTTTAAAGAACCCCAGGTGGCAAAAACTAAACCGGGCGCCTCATAATCATATCGTGGTTTTGTCACGTAAAACCGAAGAATTTGCTTATATTAAAAAAGAAAGAAGCAGGTGGCTGTGTTCTTCGGCTTATTTCTGGGTGTGTAAACAACATAAATTATTCTCGAGTCCGATTTCCGAGAAAAACATGTTACGCTTATCCTATATTTCATGTTTAAATATACAAGCTGCAGAGTTGAGCGGTCATACATTTGGGAACTGCATTACATTTATGCAGGAACGGCATTACATTTATGCATGCATGCATAAATGTAATGCCGTTCCCAAATATATGACCGCTCAACTCTGCAGCTTGTATATTATAAACGGCTGCGTTCAGTTATCCGGTGCACTATCATAACGACCCTAATGAAACAATTAAAGGAACGGCATGTCTCACATACACGCAGAGATATGTGCAGATCTGTTGCGTTCGTTGAAGAAGATAAGTGTACGTATCACATGGGGAACCCAGTTTTAATGGGTTGCAAACATGGTGAGACTGTCAAACAAAGTTTTCCTAGTCTGAATCAAGTTAGCAGATTTACAGGCTGCCCCAAAGCGGGGCGTTTATATTGAATGAGAGCTAGGAACTTGTTAAGCACGACTTAACACCCGTCCGTTAATTCTCTCAGGAAGTGCGCCTCTACGCAACAGCTACTCTCCGGCAGCAAAATCATTCGGAATAACAGTCCTCACTTGCATGCAGTTGACTCACCTTTGAGATTTCAATAGTGCTGTCATGCGTTATATTCGAAGGGAATGACTATTCGGCGTCGTACGGCGTCGTCGGTATCAATGACACTTACGCACACACACACGCGCGCACACACACAGGGTGTTTCAGCGAACACTTTCAAAATTTATTTAAGGTTGCCTGCAGCATATAGCCCAATTCTAGTTAATGAGCTGGTCTACTCGAAGAGGCGGACATGACTTGCACAAAACATTTAAATGCATAATCGACTAATTAACAAAAATTATATAATTAAGTTTTGAACTAATTACCTGATGGCCCATATTGCAATTTACAAATTGTAGCCGTAGAGTTCGCAAGGCGGATCGACTTAGAATTAATTCTCAGGATGACACCAGTTTCTAGATATTAATACTAGAATTTTGTGGAGAAATGCATTGGTGTTCCAGTTAATTTTGTGCTTCAATGCAAAAAGCGACGTTTTGTTAAGAACCTAACTGGAACGCCAATGCATTTCTCCACAAATCCAAGTGGATCCGCCTTGAGAACTCGATCTACGGCTACAATTTGTAAATTGCAATATGGGCCATCAGGTAATTAGTTAAAAACTTCATTATTGATCGAATTTTTGTTAATTAGTCGATTATGCATTTCAATTTCTTATGCAAGTAATGTCCGCCTTTTCGGGTAGGCCAGCTCATGAACTAGAACTGTGCTATCTGCCACAGGCAACCTTTAAGAATTTTTGAGTGTTCGCTGAAACACCCGGTATATATATATATATAATATATATATATATATATATATATATATATAGATGGTTTTGCCTGCTATGAATATTATTGCTGCGAATGAGACTTTTATTTCCAGTATTCACTAATATGTCATAATATTATGTCATATTATTCATAATATTATGTCATAATATATGTCATATTATTATGTCATGTATATTATATCACGTGTTTGTTACTGCAAACACGTGCGCTTATTCCGGTCCCGAGTTCTCACTTTTTTTTTCAATTATTGCATTTAAAATACTTGTTATTTTTTCCCTTACCTATATATCGTAAATATATATATGTCTGTGTACCCTTTGATTTAATTACCTAGAAATACATTGGTCATTCTTCGGGCCACGCAGTTAATAAATCAGGTTTTTTCACTCTAATAATGTTTTCTTCGATCATTGGCCCTGATCAAAATCCACCAACAAGAAGTGCGTGTAAAATGACACGATATCAATAGTAAAATTTTCTTACGTAGCCTTCATGGTGCGGAGATACCAGTTACATTTACCAGTGGTAAAAACAGCTGTTCACCTGGCTAAAACTACGTTTGGCACCGGCCGTGAAGAGTCATGGGCGCACCGAAGCAACTAAACCATTAAAAAATGTACTGCACAGAGTTTCTGAAAGAAAAACTGGGCGTCCGCCAGCGTCTGCGTAGCGAACGCGCGATCGCTAGCAGACGACGCGCTTGACAACGACAGCAAAATTGAAGACGTCGCGTTGTATAATCCATGCCTCAAATATACATGTTTGGCAAAATGGTTTAAACATAAATTTGCAGTTGAAATAAAGCGCTATTTTAAGAGCGTACTATGCGCAATCGGCCTCGGCGCCCGCAGCGACAGTACGTTGAATATGCCGCGGAGCGCGTCTCCACCCCAATCCAGTTCGCTCGCAGCGCCCTCGCACTATTTTTCCACATGCGGTGCCTCAGCGGCAGAGCGCTGTGTTGCTTTCGCGCTCGCGTGCGCGTTTCAGATGCAGCCGCAAGGCGGCGCTGACGCTTGTATTCACGTCGCCCGACCAGGCCCGACGCTCGACTAACCGGAATAAGCGCCCCGATTCGCCGATGCGAATTTCCTTTTCTTTACCTCAAATGGCACATTCTTGCTCAGCCACTCGTGTTCGCGAAGATCGCAGCAACATTATAGCGACATATGCGCCCTATAAATTCGCGTACAACACGTTCATTTGCTTGCGAGATCTAGGCCGTCTTGGCATGTTTACCTCGGAGGCCGCGCGGACACGCCTCGCAGTTTTGCTTCACTGCGGTCTTATTTTATGCCCAAATTACTGTCTATAAACACACGCTTGAACGAAAACAACTGTTCTTGCTTGCAAAGATGAATTGAGTCCGAGTTGTTCGTTAAAGAAAGATGCAATGGATTTCACTTAAATATATGTAACTGCCCTTAATTGGCATGCACCGATGATTATGTTACATAAAAGTTGCCTTGGCTCGCTCAATATTTTCACGTTTGCAAGATTTCTGAAAAACTGGCATGTTATAAGCAAAATATGGTGCAATTATTGATCATTTTTGCAGCTTCAAAGCACTGCATGATTGCTGCCTTCTGTTTGGGTGGGAGCTTCTCGATCTTCTTCTTCAGTGCACTTTCTTCAATCGCGTGATTTGCCTGTTTTTTGCTGCGCGAGAGCCTCGTCCAAGCTTTCGCTTTGGCTCTTAGGCGGCGCACCGTAGTTTGGGTCCTGGCCTATAGCTTCCTGGCGTAATTTTCCTTACGCTTTAGCTGCCTAGGTCGACACCTCTGGTTGAGCAATAGCCTTCTGAGGTACTTGGAGGCGATGCAGCACTTCTCAGCGCCACTTACAAGCCCCTTGCATTTCGTGGGGTAGAGGCTTTCATACCAGCTTGTCATGTTGGAGCTGCGCGCAAGAGGGAACTCCACCGACCCGCGCAGCGTCAGAACGGAGCTGCATGCTGTCAACAGCCTCTAGGAGGGATGGAGGATCGCAGTGCTCATCAAGTGAGAGCTCGACACCACGTACAAACGCTTAGGTGTTCCATCATGCTGTCCCCGCAACGAAACAGCACAAGCTTTTGGGCGTTGAAGCAAGCTCATGATGGCCCCAGTATGCAGACGCTATATGCGACAAAAAGGGAAGTTCAGAAAAAAACGTGCTTACCCCACTGATTGGAAGGCACGATCACATTTTGGTAATCCAGAGTTGGCGGCAAGCGACGTGAGTGCTTCATCCGATGTGTCGGGTGAGGCCACGTCTATTCGCTATTTCTTTTTTGTGGAGGTGCAAACTGTGGGTCCAACATTTCTTTCGGGTTACTTTTCTTAGGCACTGGCTTGGAGATGTACTTGGGGACCGTTTGGAAAGATCGTCAGTATCGCATCCGGCTGTAGCAATGGCCTGCTCCTTTCCAGGCGCACCAGCTCACCACTGATGATGTGTTCAAAGTGACGCGACACAAACTGCGGATTGAAATGCAGTCGCACAAAGCGGCATTTCGTTCGAGTGGCTTGTCCACCCGAGGTATGTTGCGCTGCCACTTTCGGTACGTCTCCTCGTCTTACGGTACCCCGAAGAGCGACTTCTTTTTGCACGATTTGTAACCAGTCGTGCAGACAGGCACAAAACAGCGACTTTGACGGCGGCTCATCCCTGAGCACTTGTCGGCACCGCACGAAACATTACTTCGCACGAGAATTTCCAACAGAAAGCGGGAGAAACTCGCGGACCAATTCGTATCGGGCGCGCAGCTTGACGTATAAACGAGTGCGAGCGCCCCCTGGCGGATGCATCACAAGCGGCGACGGTGGTTGCCATAGGAGCCGCCGGGCGGTAATCACACTTCCCTATTCTAGCCACTGTAGTAACGTGACGCAAATTTGACGTTTCGCCTAAGAAACTGTAATGTAGGCATTGAACATAGCGGGGTTGATAAAGCAAAACAGTTTTCCTCCCATTAAAAGTTTTCTTCCCCAGTTTTCCTCCCCAGCAGATAAAGCAGCTGGCTCAAAGCGTACGATATTCCATCAAAATCGTTTCTCGCTTCCGTCGTCTGCATGCGCGCAGGCTGTCGTCTGCTTCATTAGCTAGGATGCGTGTCCTCGGGAAACTGAATGAGTCATCGTATATCGGCGTCCACGCGCTTGCTTTCTACCTTGAGACAACACACGCGACCTACCAGTGATGATCAGCGCACGCTCTAGGCCGCGTTATCGCTATCTCGTGATCCGCAAGTGACTCAGCCAGACTCGTCTGGCTGAGAAGCGGCCGAATATCATCGATAGCGTTGCGCGCGCCACAGGTATCGCTTGAGCGACGCAAACGCCGGCACTGCCATCTCTTGTGCACTTCGCTGCTACTCGCTCCGCGAGAGGAAACTTCAAGATCAACGTCTTGCGTGCCATTTCTTTTTGCAAATTAAAAAGTCACCGTTGTCATAGCCTTTGATGACGCGAAAAGTCATTAATATTGATTACAATACAAACGCAATAGTGAAAGTGCGAAATGTCACAGAAAGTTTGCTAGTTTCAACGAATATTATTTCAAATAAACGTGTTTTTAATAAAATGATGGTGCAAAACACAAATGCCAACACCACCCGAGAGCGATGCAATGCTATGAAGACGCGTTGTGAGCAAAAGATTTTTATGGCCCGAAATGACAGGGAAAATGCGGCGATACGCATGCCTCTCCACTGCCATTGCATATGGCCGCTCATACCATAATTCGCGCGGCTCGTCGCACCACAAATTATGGCGGAAAATCTCTGCAATGGCGGCCCAGCGCAACGTCACGCAACGTCAAATGACGTTTACGAAACGGCCCTTCCTGTGACGCTCCTCACGGGATATTCCTTCAGCCAATGAACAAGCTGACATGCCGGCTATCTTGGAACGCCACCACATATTCGCGAAATTGCAGAGCATTGCACGAGCTTCTGCATGCTACCGTCCACTTTCTTTTTAAAGCGCTAAAGTCGCAATAGAGGTGCCAAGGACCACAAAAAAGTATTAGTCGATAAAGTTGCAGCTCCACGTCACGTTTCATCATTCTGACGAAAACGCAAAATTGCATTTAGCAAAACTTCCGTTTCCCGGCACAAATTTCAAAACACGTGACCTCCGGACAGCCAATGAGACAGCCAAGATGGCGGATAATGGCGGCCGTGCAGCCGCCATGCGTGTCCAGAAGAGCCTCAGAATAGAGCCCCAGAGCCCGAGGTTGGCTTGCCGGGGCTAGCGGAATCACGTGACGCTCCCTCCTAGTATTTTTTACCTCCATGATGATAGCAGTAGCAGACGACGAAAGTTGTTCGCACTCTTGTCATAATAAAGGTTTGAACCGGCGGTTGCGGTGGTAGCAGACGATTTCTTTTTTGGAAGCCGCAGAATTGGAAACGTCGCTGTGAATGTTTCGCTGCTTTCCCTAAGTTTTTTTCTTGCAGCGATATCGTTGAAAATGCGAAGTCTACTTTCAAAAAGCGCACCTTAGACCCATACGTAAGTGGCGCCCCCATCATAAGTTTTGACGACGACCGCGTTATATTGCCATATTAGAGAGTTTTAGAATAGGGGCCCCAAAGAAATAGCGTCGACACCACTGCGCATGCGCGAGACGCTAACTGCGTTTGGGTTTTGCGTTGGGCACGCTATTTCGCCGATTTAGCGGGAGCCCCAAAAGCAGCCCCAAAAGTTTTGCGTCAACAAACATGGCGGCACCCATCGAAGCGGTGGCTCTCCGAGTACCAAACTCGGCTTGATTCGTGGTAACCCGTGAAGTTAGTAAGCTAGGAGAAGTGACTGCGGCTATCGCTTTCTCTCAACTAACGTGTGTAATGAAGATTGATTCATTAGACGCCGCTGATTCAGAATTCGGTTGTCGATTTCATGGCTCGTAGGCCTAACGTGGATTAGCTTGGCTGGTGAAGGCACGTCAAGTTGGTTACTCAAAATTAGGCGCAATAAATCGCTTGCTGCTAATAGAATAACACCTTAAATGCAATTAAACGCAAAACCACAAAAGTCAAAATTACTCTTCCTATCATAAAACGGTATAGTTTATTTTAATATTTATAATAGCTTTTCTTTGACACTGTAGTGGCGCTGCAAGCGCAAGACGGTATTCGCAAACGCAAAGCCCTATTCTAAAACTCATCGCTCTTGCATGCCCCAACACTGATCTGTACTATAGGGGGCTGGATGGCGCTTCGAGCGCGCGCAACTGAAGCTACCGGAAGTGATAGGCCTTGTCCCGGAAGTCGGCCGTTTGCGGCTTCGCATCGCTTTGCAGCTCGCATGCGCTCGACGTGTTTTCTTTTTCTGCCCAAAAAGCCTGCTTGTTGTGCCGTGAATTGCACACTCAGGCCGGAGAAGTCTTTTGGAAAAATGTTTCACGCGTAAGCATTTTTCAAATCAGTGTAATTTGCATTGTGCGTTGCGTAAAACCAAGGCTGTACCGCTGGCATTTCGGCTGCATCCCAACACTGCAAACCACAGGCCTACAAGTTGGTTCATTTTATGCAGAGGTTCCCGTGGTCTCGGAGAGATTTTTGCAGTCGATGGGTTGCAAACTTAAGGCGAGACATGTGGAGGCCATCACCGGGAAGCAGCCTTTGTAGCGACCACTTCGCGGAGTCGTGCTTCGACCGCACGCGAGCACGAACGCGGCTATGACCTGATGCTGTCCCTACGATATTCAATTCATTTTAACATTCTTTTTCACAACCAGTAGTGATCAGCATTGCTGAAGTTTATGCACAAAGAAAGATTCCAGAATTTTTTTTTAAATGCGAAGCATTCCTTGGTGAACATTTGCTACTTTGACAGTATCTATCTGTATATCTAGCTGCATACGTCTTTGTGCTCTCATGGTCGTTTCGTTAACTTGGTATGTACCAAAGTTTGCATACTATGACAATATTATATGACAAACATAAATGATATGTCATGGCATGCGTGTCATGTAGGTCATGAAACAGCCGCCTACGTCTTGGTGCCCTCATGGTCGTTTCGTTAACTTGGTCGGTACCAAAATCTGCATAGTAGGACAGGAGTGTATGACGAACATAAGTGATAGGTCATAACACAAATGTCATGACATGCGTGTCAGTAGGTCATGACAATAACCCAGCGAAAAGAATAACACTCAAAAACCACTGAAACGGGTTCCGACGTGGGTACTAAGTGAAGGAAACACTAAAGGGGGCTGGTAGAAGTCAGCCATGAGCTTGGCTCAGCGAAAATGACGATGACTCAGCGAAAAAAAATCAACACTCAAAAACCAACGGAATGGGTTCGGATGTGGTACTAAGTGAAGGAAAAGGCTAAAGCTTGATGGCCGAAGTCATAGTCATAAGCATGACTATGGCTTTCACCTTAAGGTCTCTTAGGTGTAGCTAAAGGGACTCCCGAGGACTCATGACATGCGTGTCCTGTAGGTCATGAAAGAGCCGCCTACGTCTTGGTGCTCTCATGTCGTTTCGTTAACGTTGTAGGCTCCCCGCACACTGCTTCGCATAACATGCGAAGCAGTGTTATGCGAAGATTCCCACATGGCGTGGGATCTGCCGGCTTTTTTTTTAATAGTAAACAAGATGTTTTGTGCATTAGCCTGCATCCTTTGTACCATATCCTTGCACCGTTAAGAGTTAACATATTATTTGAAATAAATGCGCATGAGTTTTCTTCACCAAACTTTTTGTTATTCACCACTCGTGTTTGCTATGTGTTAAAGGAAGGACATCAGTGAGGAGTTATAACACCATGCACTGTAAACTGGCTATATCAGTCACGAGCACACATAAACTCTCGTCTGAAAACAGCAAAGCGGAATTTAGAGGACATATCCAATATGGGAAATGTTTCCTTGCTGGCGCATAAGTAGCCGAGCATATTCGATCGCGTTCAAGCGTGATCGGGAACGAATTTCTCGAATGTGGTTGGCCGTTTTGCGCAAGCCCAATCGCGATCGATCCTGAGACATCCCTACTGCAATCGAAAGTTCCTGATGTGATGACATGTTTCACGTAATTCTATGCAGCTGCTTTCCAAAGCTGGAATCTCGCGCCGATCGCGTCGCTATTGCGAATGATGGACACTCGAACGCTCGTCATCAATTATTGTTTTAAGTAAATAAAATTACAAGAATACAGGCTCAGACTGGCAAAAAGGCATGTTCCTGACAGAAAATAAAGAATAACTATTATGCGCAAAAAAGAATGAAAAAAAAAAAAACCATTCTAACGCAGCTTGATCCCCTTAAAACGCGCACTGGTAAAGGCAGCAGACACCTCCTTCCGGGACAAGCCACCGGGCGTCTCCTAACTTCCGGTGACTTCACTTGCGCCCGCCGCGGTGAGCGGCGATGCGGCATCCAGCAAATTATAGTGGAGATCAGTGTGCCCCAACGCTAACACCCACAAAGCTCTTTGGGGCCCCAAACTTTTGGGGCCCCTATTCTAAAACTCTCTATTATTACAACACTAAGATATATAAGTATTTACAGAATTTTTTATTTACTTTTACGTATTTTTGTCACCTATGAGCACGAAAAACGTAAAAAGCTCGCACGCGACAACCCTACGTAAGTGGCGCCACCGCCATAGTTCCGACGACGGCCGCTATCAATGGGATCGCCGATAATCCGGCAGGCATAGAATATATAGGAGGCTATGGTTCGATGCAACGCCACAACTTGTCTGTTCTTGCTTTTCTTCGCTTGATTCTGCATTGTAGGTGAGTAACCTTTATTGAGCCTTTTATGTAGGTTTTATTTACGAATGCGTTATTTGTGTAGCCGCATAAACGTTTTACACGAAGCCTCGAACAACACAAGCAGGCTTTTTGTCCCATGTAGGAATCTGTGCGTGTCGAAAGTGAAAGCGAAAGCCAAGAAGCTTTGTAAACGCCTGCGTTTAGATGGTGTGTTGAAGGGTATAGGTGCCAGCAAGCTTGATTGCCTTGATGTGTTCTTTAGTGTAAAGACACACAAGATGGACGCACCTTTTCGAGCCATTGTGTCTGAAAACGGCACCTGGCAAAAATGTATAGCATTGTATCTCCAAAAAATGCTCAAGATGTTGCCAATTCAGGAGCCGTTTCTTGTAAATAACTCTGATGTGGTACTGGATTACTTCAGGTCATCCACACCTAAGAATATCAAGGCCTTCTCTGTAGACATAGCAGACCTGTTTTATTCCTTACCGCATTCAGGTCTGATCTCCAGTGTTCAGTGTTCTATTGACACTTTTGGAAACGTTGCCTTCACGAACGCAACCGGGATGTCGAATGACAGTTTCTTAGAACTTCTTAGTTTTTATCTTCAGTCTACTTTCATTCTGAGGAAAAGGCAGCCTTGTATACAGAAGGAAGGAATTTGCATCGGATCGGATCCTCAGCGATATATTTTTAGCAGAACTAGACAAGAACATGAGTGGTCGGCTTCCAGATTTTAAGATTCTCAAAGTATTTAGATACGTCGATGACTTTTTAGTTCTACTTGACTGCAGCTCTGACTGTTTTGATTTTTAACCACTAACGCACTTTCTTTTATACGCGAGGGCTTATCTCCTTTAAAAGTAACGCATGAACTGCCGATTGACGGAAGTATTCGCTTTCTGACATTAAGTTTTTATTTAGCAACGACCATGTACGCTGGAAGTACGAGCCCCGCGCGAACAAGCCACTGCTCCCTCATCAGTCCGCGCACTCTAAGTTGGTTAAGAGGGGAATAGCAAAGACATGCTTGTCAAGCGCGTTAGGCAAGTCATGCCCTGAGCAAATGACCGACAAATGATCAGATCCTCCGCCTTCGTTTGGCAGGTTACCCTACATGTCCTTATTAGCGTCGCTGAGAGTCTGCTCAAGTCGAAGTTATCAAAGAATTCTTCCAGCATGCCTTGTGTAGATAAGAAGAACGTAGCTGCCATCCCGTATATCCACGGCCTGTCGCACCGTTTAAAGAAAATAGGTCAACGTGCGAGTGTTAGGGTTGTCTTTTCAGCATCTACAAAACTGCAATGTCTGTGCAGACTAACCAGACCAGACCTGTCTGAGAAACGCATGTGCACAAAGAAACACCAGGACCCGTTTGTTGAATGTGCGGGAGCAATCGTTTACAACCTTCCTTTAAAGTGTGGAAAAAATTACGTGGGACAAAGCGGAAGGTGCCTCAACGAGCGTTTAAGGGAACACCGGTATAATGTAGCAGAAAAGCGGGGTGGGTTCCTCGACGCTCACTGCAGGCATTGCAAGTGGGCTGATGCCGGGGCGGATGATGGTGACCGCTCGACGTGTGCTCCAGCATACAGAGACTGCTCGATCGTGGGAAGAGCACGAGGAAGAATAACTCGCGAAATTATCGAAGCAGAAATGATTGATAGGCTCGGGGATAACTGTATTTCGCAACCATCAATTGCCCTTTCCCGCAAAGAGCTAGCTTATCTGCGTAATGGTATGTAAGATATTTTTGTAAACGGCGCATGTATGATGATGTATGCGAAACAGTTGTATATATGTGTGGGCCCTTTGCTCGAAATAAATATTGTTGCAAGTTAGCGCCTGTGTCACCTCTTCATTCGTCCTTGTCTTTTCATGCGCTATAAGCCTCACGACTTTTACAAGCCCGTGCGTATCCTAAACTTGCGGTTCTTCACGCTATATACCCTGAAAGGTATGCCAGTGCGGACTGCCCTGCCTGTGGAATAACCCAACATTGGACTATGTGTTGTGGGAGTGTGAAGCCATCGGCTCCGCCTTCAGCGAGGATGGGTGGGCTGCGCTCTTGGGCAGCCCCGAACTCAACGACCAAACCCTGGCCGTCCAGAGTGCCCGGGATCGGGCCGTCAAGCTTGGCTTGGCGGTCCCTATGTGGGACTAGCCGGATGGCGCCGGGTCTCCCCTGCGTCTTCTCTGAACCAAAATAAAGTTATTTCTCTCACTCAAAGACCCAAAGACGACAAAGACCCGCGCCGTGATTGCTTGAGTGTATCTGTAGCTGGCTGACACTCACACTCACAGATCCAAACACAACTTTCAAGCTTACGCACCACACTCCAAAATCAGCTTTTCTCGCGAACAAAAGGTGCTGCGAGAAAGACACCGGCGGAAAAATCCTATTTCACTTTTCAGAGACGGAAAGCAGCAGCGAAAGCTACAGAAGCGTGGTTGCTATGGTAACGTTGACGTTTGGGGTACCAGTCCCAGTGCTCCTTTGCGAAGAACAGCACGTGACCTCCGTGATCAACTCACTGTCATCATCATCATCAGCCTATATTTATGTCCACTGCAGGACGAAGGCCTCTCCCTGCGATCTCCAATTACCCCTGTCTTGCGCCTGCGAATTTCCTAACTTCATACTCCACTAGTTTTCTGCTGTCCTCGACTGTGCTTCCCTTCCTCTTGGTATCCATTCTGTAACCCTAATGGTCCACCAGTTATCCATCCTACGCATTACATGGCCTGCCCAGCTCCATTTTTTCCGCTTAATGTCAACTAGAATATCGGCTATCCCCGTTTGTTCTCTGATCCACACCGCTCTCTTCCTATCTCTAACATTAGTCCTAAGATTTTTCGTTCCATCGCTCTTTGTGCGGTCCTTGTTCTCGAGCTTCTTTGTTAACCTCCAAGTTTCTGCCCCATATGTAGCACCGGTAGAATGCAATAATTGTACACTTTTCAACGACAGTGGTAAGCTCCCAGTCAGGATTTGGCAATGCCTGCCGTATGCACTCCAACCCAATATTATATTCTGTAACTTTCTTCCTCGTGATCAGGGTGCCTTGGAGTAATTGACTTAGATAAACGTACTCCCTTTACAGACTCTAGAGGCTGACTGCCGATCCTGAATTCTTCTTCCCTTGCCAGGCTATTGAGCATTACCTTTGTTTTCTGCATATTCATCTTCAACCAATTCTACACTTTCTCGATTAAGGTACTTAGTCATTTGCTGTAATTCGTTTCCCATTGGTGCCGAATAGGACAATGTCATCTGCAAACCGAAGGTGGCTGAGATATTCACCGTTGATCCTCACTCCTAAGCCTTCCCAGTCTAAGTGCTTGAATACTTCTTCTGAGCATGCAGTGAATAGCATTGAAGAGATTGTGTCTCCTTGCCTGACCCCTTTCTTGATAGGTAACTTTCTACTTTCTTGTGGAGAACCAAGGTTGCTGTGCAATGCTTGTAGATATTTGCCAATATATTCACGTATGCATCCTGTACTCCTTGGTTACGTAATGCCTCTATGACTGCTGGTATCTCTACTGAATCGAATGCCTTTCATAATCTATGAAAGCCATATAGAGAGGTTAATTGTACTCCGCAGATTTCTCTATTACCTGGTTGATGACATGGATATGATCCATCGTAGAATATCCCTTCCTGAAGCCAGCCTGTTTCCTTGGTTGGCTGAAGTCAAGCGTTGCCCTGATTCTATTGGAAATTACCTTGGTGAACATTTTATACAGTACTGAGAGCAAGCTAATGGGTCTATAGTTCTTCAATTACCCGCCGCGGTTGCTCAGTTAGCTAAGGCGTTGCGCTGCTGAGCACGAGAGCGCGGGATCGAATCCCGGCCGCGGCGGCCGCATTTCGATGGAGGCGAAATGCAAAAACGCCCGTGTGCTTGCGTTGCAGTGCACGCGGTGGTCACCAGGTGGTCAAAATTATTCCGGAGCACTCCACTACGGCATGCCTTATAATCAGAACTAGTTTTGACACGTAAAACTCCAGAAAAGAAGAAGAAAGAAAATTCTTCAATTCTTTAACGTCTTCCTTCATATGATGAGTATAATGTTGGCGTTCTTCCAGCTCTCTGGTACACTTGAAGTCGTGAGGCATTGCGTATAAAGGGCCGCAAGCTTTTCAAGTATGATATCTCCTCCATCCTTCATTATATCGGCTGTTATTCCATCTTCTCGAGCAGCTTTTCCCCTGGTCATGTCTTCAAGGCCCTTCTAACTTCATCGCTAGTTATAGAAGGGGCTTCTGTAACTTGTTCATCACTACTTCGAACGAAAGTAGCTTGGCTGCTCTGGGTACTGTATAGGTCAGTATAGAATTCTTCCGCTGCTTTTACGATGTCATCGAAATTGCTGATGATATCGCAATTTCGATATCATCAGCACGTGCTTATCTTTCAGTGCATACATTTTGCCTTGTCCTATGCCTGGTTTTATTCTCACTGATTTCATGCTGCGTCAATATTTTACTGCTTCCTCAATCTTTTCCACATTATAATTTCGGATATTCCTTACTTTTTTCTTGTGATCAGTTTCGACAGCTCAGCGAATTTATCTGACTTCTCGAGTTTGACACTTTCATGTTTTGCCGTTTCTTTATTAGGTCTTTTGTTACTTGGAAGAGGTTACCTACTGGTTGCCTTGGTGCCTTACCTCCCACTTCAATTGCTGCTTCTGAGATCAACCTAGTTACGGTTTCATTCATTACCTCTATGTTGTCTTTATCTTCCTGTTATAAAGCTGCATATTTGTTTGCGAGCACCAGCCTGAATTGGTCTGCTTTTACCCTGCTGCGTCTAGGTTGGCCTCTTTCTTCATGACTAACTTTATTCTTTCTCTCTTCAAATTGAGAGAAATCCTAGACCTCACTAACCTATGGTCACTGCACTTTACCTTACCTAACACTTCTACATCCTGCACTATGCTGGGATCGGCAGAGAGTATGAAATCTGTTTCATTCCTTGTTTTTCCATTAAGAGCTATTCCAGGTCCACTTCCTGTTGCTGCGCTTCCTGAAGAAAGTATTCATTATTCGGAGCCTATTCCTTTCCGCGAATTCTACCAACATCTCTCCTCTAGTGTTCCTAGAATCGATGCCGCAGTTGGAGCGTCAGTTTTTTTTTTTTTCAGCGATATGTGGATAGTTCGCGTGAGTTTCCTTTAAAACTAAGACTTTCTTTTCGGATTTCGCAAGTTATTAAAAATAATGCTGTATCAGGTTAGCTGCTGGTTATTCTGCAGTCTACTTCAGCTGATTTTAGAAATCGCCGGATGGTTGTTGCCGCACGCACGTGGAGAGTACCGCGCCTTAGAAACGGGCTGCGCAGATCGCCTTTTAGTAATGGTACACTCTACATATTTCTGTTCTTTTCGACGTATTATGTAAGGGTATGTCAAAGGCTGTGCGTGTCTCGCACGTGTATTTAGAAGACGGCAGCATTTGAGTTTCATTGAGTGCGTGGAAGTACTTATAAATAAGCGCAAATCTTCTTGTAGTCTTGAACGCGTAACTTGCGCAAGTTTTTTTTTTTTTTTTTTTTTTTCTTTAGGCGTGCGTCGCACGCAAGAGTTTTGACCGCCCAGTGAGAGCGAGTCTGATAGTACATCCGTGAAGTCAACGAGGCCCTCAGTGGCACTATTACGTGCGTTAATAACCACGGTGTAAGAATAAGGAGAGGTGCTGACACTCTCCCCCCCAACGCGCGCGAAAGCGCCGCTCGCATCGCGTCCAGATTATGTTCGGCCTTGGTTGCAGCTGGTTCGGCGCCGTCGTAGAGGGCGCTGCGGTATGCGGTCCCAGCCTCGGCGGGAAGGCGCGTGCTTCGCTTGTCTTTGTGAGCTTTGTGGTTTGCATGTGCGGCCGTGATGTTTGAAGGCACACTTTTTGTTCACGCGCCTTTCATCATCTTGTGCTTGTGTATTGTCGCCACGGGCCCTCGACCAAGGTTGAAGCGGCCTTCTTCTGAGATCATGGAATGGTAATTTGGAAGCGCATAAAAAACAAGGACACGAGAAGAAACGAAGACGAAGACAAGCGCTAACTTTCAACACGAAGTTTATTTGCGGGACCGGTCGTACTTATACACAACAACCACATGCACGGCGATAAACACTGAAGATTGGTCATTGGTCAGCGGCCGAGAGGAGTTCAAAGGGTACAAGCGTACCCCGGCCTGGCGTTCGGCTTCCTTCAGGGGTGATACGCTTGGGAAAAGGAGCCTGCGCCCTGAATTCCCGTCGAAACCAACGTGAGCACGGAAATCAAGTGGTGTCTGGGCCGCTCCCATGGCGGTCATTTCCCATGTGGCGCCCAAGCACCTATTGAGGTGGGGGCCCCATCGGGTTGAGGTCAAACACCCCTTTCCAAGCGTTGAGGTCCCATAATGGCCGAGCATCAGGCCGGGAGCGCGCTTGTACCTATTTTACCGGTAGGTACCCGGCGGCAGCACTTGCCCCCCAGCCAGCGGCGGATGCTCGTCTACAAGGCCGTCTGTGGTGGACAAGAGGCGCCCAGAGACAACAGCTGAAATCTCTATTGGGCCCTCTTCGAGATGTGGACCCCCACGACAACCAGGCCAGGGGACATCTCTACCCATGAGAAAACCGGTGGGTTCCCGGCGGCACCGGGATTTGAACTCGGTACCTCCCGCATACGAGGCGGATGCTCTCACCGCTAGGCCATCGCTGCGGTATGTATCCGCTGACCATGTATCAGCAAACCGTCACTTTCATTGTCGGCGAGAGAGAGAGAGATTATTTGCATATGCCATAAAGCTACCGAAAATATGCATTTCATCATTCAGGTTCTTAGTGTTTTCTGATACAACAGCCTTAGATTGCTTTTATGCCGTCATGTACTTATCTTCAGTGTTTTATCGCCGTGCATGTGGTTGTTGTGTATAAGTACGACCGGTCCCGAAAATAAACTTCGTTGTTGAAAGTTAGCGCTTGTCTTCGTCTTCTGTTTCTTCTCGTGTCCTTGTTTTTTATGCGCTTCCAAATTACCATTGCATGATGACAGACCAACAAGCCCACGGCGCCACTCTCGTCGACTTCTTCTGAGAGTTTGAAATGGGTAGAAAGTGCTTCGTCACGAACTGCAATTCTGGATACCGAACCTGTGCGGAGCGTGTGCCTCTATTCAAAGCTTCGTCCGACAGCGGTCGTCTAGAGCAGTGGCGCCATGTAAATCTGAGGGGCAGACCGAGCTCTAACGCCTACTGACCATTTCTACACCAAGCATTTTTCAGAGGATATGATATCAACGGCATATTACGCGGAGCTCGATAAAGTGGTGCTACTTGACGCGCCAAAGAGCCCTGTTCTGTCTGCAAATACAGTTCCCACCTAATTTCCGAACTGTCCAAAGAACCTCACACGGTCAAATAAACCTCGAAAGCCGCTGCGGAAGAGAGAACCTCCTGTGTGCCACAAAAAACTGCTGTGTGCCACAACCAGTCTGTGCAAATTTTGCTGCTTGTATAAGATATATACTGGGTGTCTTAACTATCATGCACCAAGATTTAAAATATGAAAATGTCACATAGCTGGACAGAAGCAAGGCAATGTTGTCTGTCGTCTCTTGGAGATACTCAGATTATTTTTTGCATTCCGCCTTATTAGATAATTATTTTCATAACTGATTAATCAACTTTTCTAATGCAATAATTAGATAAAAAAGTGTGAACGAGAGAATAGCACAGCAACATGAAAGTTCCCAATGCAGCTTTCTGGTGCTCAAGACGTGATACATAAAAGTGTTTCCGATGTGAAAGAAACCCGCGAATAGACTCAAAATTGCCTCGAGGAACTTTGCGTGTATTCGTGGGCTTCTTTCACGCTCGGGAAAATTACTTCTACGTAGCGTGTATTGAGTAATAGAAAGCTGTATCGGGAGTCTTTCATGTTGCTCTCCAACTTTTCTGATTGAAACTTTTAATATAATTATAATACTTTAGAAGTGATTAATTAATTAATTAATTAAGTCTAATCATGTAATTAGGCCGAATGTAAAAAATAATCTCAGTATCTCCAAGGGACGGAAGACAACATTACCGTAGTTCTGTTCAGCTACGTGATATTTACACGTTTTTAAATCGTTGTGCACCCTGTATAATACTGTTTTCTGTGCAGATGTGTGCCTGATTTTCAAATTTGTGCCATCCTGGTTATGATTGTTTTTTACAATGCGCGTGCGGTGTATATTACACGCTTGCATGTTTTTATTCAACATTTTTGCATTGTGGGAGTATATGAGAGCGTAAGCTTCTGGGAAGGCTATCCTCTATTAAAATTATCGAACTGCTTCATGCACAGGCTTCTTCGCAATTTGGACGAAAATGCCATCTCCACGTTAACGGACGAGATCAATCGCGTGTGGGATTCGGGTGACGTCCCGGACGATGGAAGCTCGCCGTCGGTAGTTCTGATTCCAAAACCAGGTCGAACACCCGGACTAAACAACCTGCGACCAATCTCGCTCACTTCGTGCGTGGGAAAGGTCGCGGACACGTCATTCACAACCGGATATCTAGGTATAGTCCAAGCGGGTAACCTTGTTTCAGCAATTAATACAGAGATCATTTGGAATAAGTACATTAATACCAGCAGCAATTATGACTGTTTAATTGTTCATCATAGCATAGAATGAAACATTCTATAATGGTACTGATTTGTGTTAACAATCAGCCATTAAACCGCATTAGGCATTGACTTAAGTGGTCTGAGCAAATTATATTAGGCTGCTTAATGAAGATACAAAGAATGCCACATTTGTTTATTTTTGCCTCACATTGTTGCATCCACTTATTTGCAGCATGCACTTGCAGCACCTTTGGAAACAAATGAAACCAATGTCAAAGCCAGCCTGGCAACCATGCTTGCCAAGGAGAAGCACTCGGTGAATACAGTGACGGGAAAGTTGCTACATCCATGCTACAAATGAGCGAAACTGCTCCAACGCTGCACCAAGGCGTGTCCCTCCGAGATTACCTGGCACCACGCCGCGCAATCTCTGAGCGCCGCATCATCTCGGATGCCACAACCGAGAGGACTTGTCGCCGACGCCAGGCAGCTGTTACCACCACCCCTATGCGCAGAGTGCGTTCGCATCTCCTGCAATTCAAAAACCGAGTTAATCCAATAGGTGGATAGCAAAACGACGATGTCGTCAGCTAGTGACTTCCGGTTCGAGGGTTAGCGCTTCTATTGCTTCGTTCAGCCTTGTCAGCAGTTTCTACAGTGCGATTTCCCGCTGTTCGCAAAGAAAACACGCTTCAGCAACGTGATTATGGTTGGCTGCTCGGCATTAGGGTGCGCGAACTCTTCTGTGAAAGGAAAAAAAAAATGTTTGGTTTCCATGGAATGAAGCGCACAAACGTAAATGGGCAGTAGCCGTCAAACGAGCGACCGTGAACGGCGAGCTGTGGATACCGAACGTAGGAGCCAGAATATGTGAACATCATTTCGTCACAGGCAAGTGTTTTGGCGGATAACTTCGTCTACTAACTTTCTTGTACAAATACCCCCTTTACAACAATCAGTTAAATACACACAGGTGCACCCAGCAAGGGTCCTCAGCACATTGATTATGTGCCGTCTTCATTCCGGTACAACGAAAGGCAACTGAGGCTGCACGAAAGAGGGAGGAGAGGTAACCTCAAAATAATTCGTGCACTTTTCAGATACTTAAATCAATGCTTTCTCTCTGCAGTTATACACGACATGCGTCTCTTGAGAAAAAGAAAAAAAAAAACGGGAGACTGCGAAGGCACAGCAGCCGACGACATGGCGCGCGCTGGGCACCGCTGCAGACAAAACAGCAGACGAAGCGATCGACTGCACCGTTTGTTATGGGAAGCGTTACCAACAGCCCACTTATTATGTTGACTCACCACTTATTAAAAACTACTTCTTAAGCTAACAAACGTTTGTTTGCGCTCGACAAACGTCTGCGCTAGATAAACGTTATATGACTATTTGACGCGACACAAACACGTTAGGGCATGAAATGCCTGCCACCTAAAAATACACAAGTCTAAGGGCGCCAACATAAGTACGAAGGCACGATAGCTCACACCTACGTTCTGGAACTGCCCAGCGGTGCTTGCATTGTGGTTTTTCACTAAAGTTCCGCGGTATATAAAAAACAAAGCGCATGAAGCATGGGCATGAAGTTACGGCTGCATAGACGGCGTCGTGGTCTCGAACCGGAAGTTGTAGCAGAATACGCCGTACCCCACAATCCCTTGCGACAAGCGAGATTTTGCAATCCACCTATACAATTCAGTGAACGGGTTGTCGCAGGCAGAGTTGCCAGATTTGGTGACTTCTCGCTAAATTAGCTACTTTTAGATACACAGGGTAACTTTCCACAGGAAGGGCTTTAAAGAAGACGAAACAATCAGATTGATACAAGCTTTCATAATCAGCAGGGTGACGTACAGCCTACCTTACCAGCACCCTACAAACACTGAATACGAGCCATCAACATTCTGATACGCACGGCGTACAAAACCGCCCTTGGGCTACCTAAAAATACCGCCACAGATAGACTGGAGGGCCCTAGGTTTGCACAACACGTACGAAGAGCACGCATCCGCGGTAATAATATCTCAAGGGAAAGGCTCAATATCACCGCAACAGGCAGGGCCCTGCTCGAGCGCTTAGGGTATCCCCTACTACCCCAGTACCTAAACGAGGAAACCACCCCAATGCCCCGAGAAATACGGAATCGAATAATAGTTTCTCCAATACCAAAAACATGAATCCTAAATATCATCAACCTAGAAGGCAGGCAAGGGCTAAGAATCTACAAAAGCGCTTCGGCTCGCATCCCGGAACGATCTACACGAACGTAGCTAAAATACAAAATAACAGATACTGCCTAGCGGCTGTAAGCCAACGATCGACCGTAGCAGCCTCTACCAAAGCAAACTCAGCCAGTACGGCAGAGGCGGTAGCAATCGCCCTAGCCATCAAGGATAAAGACCGGAGAGGAGAGTCAGCCTCGGTACTCACAGACTCCCAAGTAGCCTGCCGCCTCTATTTAACTGGAACATCCCCAAGGCGGCCTTAAACATTTTGGGACATGGCTTACAAGTATATCATATAATTGTGTGGTGCCCAGCACACACGGGACTGGAGGGAAACGAAAGGGCGGATCGGCTAGCTCGCGTATTTCACATCCGAGCGCGGACGAGTCCTATCGACGAACCTCTAACAAGCTCACGTGACATCTTGGAAACCAGCGACGTGACCGCCAAAAATTTAGTAATCCGCACCCGGACCTTACCGGGGAACAGGCTCGTGAATGGCGCCGACTACAAACGAACACGTACACAAATCTATACCGACAACACCTTATAAGTCCCACACAATACGTGGACATCTGTCCATGGTGCGGATAGCGGCCCACTCTTGCCCACATTACGTGGGAGTGCAATTCGCGGCCCCTAAATATAAATTCCCCCAAATTATGGCAAATACCCAGAAACAGGCAGTGGGAGACCTGGCTTGCTAGCACGGAACGGGAGAGCCAACTGGCTCTCCTCGACCAAGCCCAGCGAGCCGCTAAGGCCAGTGGAGCCCTGGACTGAGGGCCCCACCCACTCAACCTTCAACCAGTAGTAGTAATAGTAGTAGTAGTAGTAGTAGTAAACGTTTATTCCATGAAGGGGACTTCATGGAATAAACGTTACTACTACTACTCACGGCGACGGCGACGACGACGGCGACGCCGACGGCAGAAAATCCGGTTGAAGTGTCCATATAATTGCTATCACAATAAAAGAGTGATGAAAGATGATGATGAGGACAGGAAGAAGGGATGCATATAAACACTAACACATTGATTTCCTTGATAACTGGAGATCGCAGGGAGAGGCCTTCGTCCTGCAGTGGACATAGATATAGGCTGATGATGGTGATTGGTTTCCTTAAAGTCTTGCGTCTAATCCGGTGATATTCAGGTAGTCCAGAGCAGCCCTTGCAGCTATTGATGCTATACTGTACGGTCACAGATTGCGGACAAGATACTATTTTCCGACAATGTTCGCCTGCCAATGCCTGCTAGCGTCGAAGCGAGCATCTTCCGCTGTGATACGTAGAGAGGGCAGTCGCAGAACATATGTTGGAGAGTCTCCGACACTTGGCAGCATTCACAGTTCGGGCTGTTCGTACGGCCAATCAGATGTGCACAGCGTCGTATGAAGGCAACGCCCAGGCGAATCCGGTGAAGCATGCTTGCTTGGCATTGCTTGGCTTTATTAGCTGGGAGGCAAAAGTCCTGTCACAGTCTATTTTCCGCAGGGGCTGTACCGATGGTCTGGTTCAGCCCAGTATTGCGCTGCGCAATCTCGCATGAGCGTGGTCAACAAAGAGTTTACATCGCTCCGCGAGTAACGAATCTTTACTTCGACGGCTGCAGGAACAGCGGTTCTTGCTTCTGCATCAGCTAGCTCGTTGCCGGCCAAGCCGCAGTGACCAGGTACCCATTGGAAGTAACCGTTCCTCTCAGCAAGATCAAATATTTGTAGAATGTCTAACGCTACCATGTAATAGTGGTCTCTCCCAGAGAGAGAATCGATGGCTTACAGTGCTGATCTTGCGTCAGAAAGAATAGTCCATGTACGTGGTGTCAGGGAGGAGACAAAACGGACAGATTCCCGTATTGCGACAAGCTCTGCAGCTGTTGAGGGCGATTTGTGGTCCATTTTGATTTGGCGGGATGTGCTCAGCTGAGGGATCACAAAGGCGGCGGTCGAGGCGCATGAAGTAATCGATCCGTCTGTGTATATAATATGTGCACAGAGCCGTCGTATAACCTAGCCAAATGGGCCAAGGTGAGTTGTTTAAGGCCAGTGGAAGGGATACGCGACCTCTTCGAAATCGCAGGTATGTGAAGGCGCACCTTTTGTTCTATGCAGTGTCCACGATAGCACTTCAGAGATGACGGTAGGTGTGAAGTCTGAGGGTATGATATGCCTGTCAGTAGTGAGACATCTTGAGTAGGTGCAGCTTAGGCGGTTTTATTGAATTGAAGATGGTGTGTGTGTCGAGTCAGCAGTCGGAGGTGAACTCGAAGTGGCTCATTGGACATGTAAACTTGAATTGTATAGGCCTGTGATTCATCTACAGTGCCGGAAGTCGATGTACTCCGTGGCAAGCCTAGGCACGTCCGCAGAGCTTGGGCCTGAAGACTTTCCAATGAACGATGACAAGTTATACATACATGTATATTGGAAAGCACAAGCATGCTGTATCGTAGGTAGCCCACAAACAACGCCTGATATAGCTGCAAAATACTTTTTGAGAGGGGCCCCACCTATGTCCAGCTACAACACGAAGAACGTGTATAAAACTCGATAGTTTGGTCCGCAGTGCACTGACATGCTTCGACCAAGATAGGCTGCGATCAATGACGACACCTAAATATCTATAGTGCATGACAGCAGGGATCACTGCTCAAGTCAACGAATATCGGATACCGTGTCATTGATTTCCTTGTAAGTGCAATTGCAGCACATTTTGCTGTGGAAAGTTGCAGGCCTTGACGGCGCAAGTATTTTGATGTTATTGTTGTGGCCCGTTGTAGTCTTGCATGCATTTGCCGACGCGTTACTCCAGATGCCCATACGCATGTATCTTCCGCGTATGCGCTGATGTTAACAATTATAAGGGAGCTTAGCTCCAAGGTCAATGAGCTTAATGTCGAACAGCATAGGGCTGAGGACCGCACCTTGTGGAACTTCACGGCCAACCTGGTGTCTGGCCGTTTCACCGTCAGCCGTCGACAAAAAAAAATGCAGCTCCATTAAGGTGACAAACGTTACATTGCGCCCTTTCTCAACTGGTACTGAGCTGAAAAGACTAAACTGGACGTCTTCATCAGAGGACATAGGCGTATCTACCGGGGGGGGGGGGGGGGCAGGGGGGGCACTTGCCCCCCCACTGTCAAATGTGGGGGGGGGGGGGGGCAAAGTATGCCATTTGCCCCCCTCCCCTCCACTATTGAAAGCGGGCACTTTCGGCTACACACTGGAAACTTCAACAAAACTACAGCTAAAGCTACATGTTCGTTCTTAATAGAGTGCCCACGTAACTAATGCTTTTCTTTAATACGTGTGATCGTATCTCCTGCTTGGACAATGTACATGGCGAAGCGCGGGATTCGCCTTAAACGCTCGCATTGCGGAGAAGGCCTGGCGCTGGACAGTTCGATCCCGTCCTAACAAATTTCCGCTTGCGCTACTTGCATCATGCCGACTTTTTTGCGACTGGCTAACCGTATTTGAAAACCCAATCGGTTTGAGGCCGGAAAAATTATTTTAATCAGTCGCGCCCAACGATTGATGTGCTTTACGGCATGAAGTCGCTGAATTATGAAATGCCGGAACTATTGAATCTCCGTCCAGAGATAGTCTGCAGAGCGTTACAATTTCAGTATCTTATCACAATCAAAAATCTAATCAAACCACTCACAGGTCTAACTAGAATTTTAATGTCTAATCACGACTTACTGTTCCTGAAAATGACCTTGGTCGAAGGTGCAGAGCTATATCGATAACAATGGAACACTGAACTGAATTTTTTCAGAAGGCATGTGTCACTTCTAATTTTGTCGATTTCATTTTCAGGTCGTTTCTACATAAAAGCTACACTATTACTTGTTTCCCGGCAGGAGGGAGAACAGCAGATATTTCATGTTTTGAAGAAATGAAGGCCACATTTTGGTGACGTGGACCGAAACTTGAACTGTGTAGCGAGTATTCAGTAACTGATTTCCGAGCACATAAGAACTTATGTGCTCGGAAATCAGTTACTGAATACTCGCTTTCTCGCAATTTTTATGCATTATACACGGAATTTAGTTTTACCCCCCGGTATTCTCGGTAAAACTATGCGTGGTATGGTGTTTATATTAATTCGGAGTACGAAGCAATGTTCTAAGTGATGAGCGATATATGTTTATTCTGTGTAGGTTCATTACATCCTTTTAGAAAGTTACTCATTTGAAGTGTTTCAGGGTGTCATATTGCCGCTAGTCGGAAATGTTTCCCAGACTCCTAAAAAAACTGCACGATATACGGACATGAAATTCCGTGAAAATAAGGAGAATTTTAAGCGAAATGCAATGCGAAACTTTTATTTAGTGCTTAAAATGCAATTGTTACAGATAATTACTAAACCCTCGTTTTTCGTGTTTTTCGTGCATCATATACGAGATGCGTAGTTTGTTTCTACGGTGTCCTTGGTGAGCTAAACATGGCTACTTGTTTATATCTGGATATAATTAGGAGCGTGGTACGGGCAATATGTAGGCAATGTTTTAAATGAGTAGGTTAAATTCGCCTTTTCCAATAGAATAGACGGATGCGTTGTCACAACTAAGGTGAAATTTTGCGAACATAAGGGGAATAATACGTCAAGTTTATGTGCGATGGTAAATGCGTGTTCATGAAATACAGCTTTAAAAAGTTGTCGCAGTTTCACCTGAAAGGCGAAGCATCAATTGCGATAGCAAATTGTAGAGAGCTATACGGAGTAATGATAGTAGCTTTATCAGCTGTATAAACTTGGACATGCAGCAGCACCGGCAACACGCAGAACTGTTGTCGACGCCGTCGGCGTTTTGCCCGCGTTCGCAAAAAATGCGTGCGGCGTTGGTGACTGTTGCCGGAGCCTCTGATATAAATAGGCACTTGGTGCCGCAGCTAAACGTCGCTTCTCTTCCATCCCCCTCCCCGCCACGGCCTTTCGCGCGTCGGAAGAAGGCGCGTTTGTTCTACATATATGGTGATTGTAAAGGAGGAAAGAGACGCCTACTTCTGCAGCCCTTAAGGGAGCACGGCGCAGAACGCGCGTTTTTTCTTCGCCGTGCGTTCACTCCCCGTGAAAGCGCGCGTCCCTCGCGCCCTTTCACTCGCACATACAGCGTTCGGCGCGCGGCGACGATTTCATCTTCACTGACGTCATACGGAACCTCACGGCAACGGCGACGGCGACGGCAGAAATCTGCTTTGGAGTGTCCATATAATTGCTATCGCAATAAAACTGTCAGCAGTATTCGAAAGTATCACGCTGCTGTTATTAGCTAGTTTCCCAATGTCCCGAGAGAACTCTGCGTTTCAGATATTTTATACTTTTACGGAATAGCCAGCATTTTAATTACTATGTGCCGCGATGTTTTAACGTTTCTGGCTTATTTAGAAGCGTTACAAGTAATTATTGAACCCTCGATAATTATTTTTCTTTTACATTTTCATGCGTGATATATTGGGTTCGCCTGGTGTCCTCATTGAACTAAAGGAAAGAGCTTCATGTTTTGTGACTCTTGGGACCAGGTAATGTGTGATGCGTCGGTAAAGTTCAAAATAGATGAGTGATTGGGGCTTTCGTAATAAATTACGTAAGGAAGCATTCTAGATTGTTATGAACCTGTCTAATGAGCGGGGCAGAATTGAGCCCACCGCTCTGACAAAACTACAAACGCGACCAAGGCCCAATTTAGCGAAAATTACTGGTATGCCATGAAAACTTCTGTACGAAGTTAAATTAGGTTGGATCAAACCGTCTTGGTAAATGCTATGGCGAAGCAACATGTGTGTTATTGAATTACTGGCTTTTTCTAAAACGTTCCATGAAGTGCTTCAAGCATTACATGCGGGCAAGATTTCAAACAGAATAGGGCTACTTTTTAAACTATGCGATATAATTACAGGAAACTGAAACTTTTATTGAAACATTCCGAAATAACAGCTTCGCTGGTAATTCGGTTGTAATTATCCAAGGTCGCCCACATCTGCTGTATTTTTTTTGTTGTAAATATTGCAAGTCATTTATGTTGATTGTACTTCGTTATGTATAACCTCGACAATAATATTACTTTAACTATAGCGATACATTCGTGATGTAGACTTAAGTCTACATGCCTACTACCATACTACCAAGTACGATTCTTATTTGCACTACTGAAATTTTCAAGCAAATATGCATTTTTTTATGTGCGCTGCACTGCTGCTACTGGGCGAGATCAACGACCTCTGGGCACTCACTGCCTTTTGCCCCTTCATCATCTTGAGATTTTATATAGTTGGAAAAAAATTAATGTAAATTCAAATAATTTTTCGGGCCCCCATGGTTCACCATGTGTGATTCATAAACAGATCTATGTCTGTTAAATATAAAAAACAATTGACACGCATTTCCAGGCTTTTTCACATATTGTAATAGTAATTCGAAATATATCATCATCATAAACAGCCTATATCTATGTCCACTGCAGGATGAAGGCCTCTCCCTGTGATCTCCAATTACCCCTGTCTTGCGCTAGCTGATTCCAACTTGCGCCATAGAATTTCATAACTTTATCACCCCACCTAGTTTTCTGCCATCCTTCGAAATATATATATATATATATATATATATATATATTAGTAATGGGGTTTATTGACGACTCAGAAACGCGGCGTCGGACACCGAGAGCGCGAGCCCGTCTTCGTCGGCGGGCCGATGATGATAGTGCGTCCACAGGGCGCGCCAGTCACACAGGGCGCCAGTATTCTTCGCTACAATATATATATATATATATAGAGAGAGAGAGAGAGAGGGAGGGAGGGAGGGAGGGAGGGAGGGAGAGTCACATCCTTTGCGGTTTGCCCCCCCACTCGAGAAATAGTTGGTACGCCACTGTCAGAGGAGCCTATAAGCAAGCTTTAGGACTACCCAGCCATACCAGCACGGAACTTCTACTACAATTAGGTATCCACAACACTCTAGACGAGTTAATTGAAGCGCAACGTCGATCGCAACTGGAGCGGCTTACCCTCACGGAAACAGGGCGCAGCATTCTAACCAAGCTTGATATCACTTACCATCGCCAACATGTAGACAAACACCCAATACCACGCGACATTCAGCAATGAATACACGCATACCCTATTCCCCAAAACATGCACCCAGACCACAACAAAGAGCGCAGGAAGGCACGAGCTACCTCCCTCATCAAAGCTTATGCCAACACCGCGGGCGTCACCTTCGTCGACCCAGCTGAATACCAAGATGGACGTCGCTTTGCGGCGGTTACCACAGCAGGCGGCTTACTCCAACATGCTGCCAGCATCGTTACCCAAAATGCCTAGACGGCCGAGGAAGTGGCCTTGAAGTAACCGATCCTGGCCACTCTTGACCCAGCCTGTCACACCATAGTGCGCGATTCTCGCACGGCAATCAACAACTATACATCAAGGGTCGTATTTCTCAACAATCACTCCGTATCTTACATCAAGCCCTGCATTCATCTGAAAATCAAATCACCCTCGTCTGGATCCCAGCACATGCCGCCGATGTCCAACCTCAACGAGATTACACACTCCGTAGCACGATAACTATAGCCAACCGTGCCGGAGACGGTGCATGTGCACCCACAGGACGCGACCGCCTTACAAGATACAACGACCTTGTGAAGTCATTTTACCTCGCAAGAAGAATCTTCCCCACTCCTCACGGCAAGTTAGACAGAGCACAGACAACCACCCTTCGCCTGTTACAGATCAATACGTACCCCTCCCTCACACGATATCACATGATATACCCCGACATCTACACAAGCCACACGTGCAAGATCTGTAAAACTCAACCAGCAGCACTCCCCCGCATGCTATGGTTGTGCAAACATCAATACCCAGACCTTAATCCCGTGACCCTCTCGTCGAGATGGCACGCCGCCCTCCGCAGCTCCCATCTCGACGACCAACTCTGGGCTACCCAGCAGGCCTACGAAGCGGCGAAGAGGCAAGACGTCGACGTCCTATCGTGGGAGGCCTAGGCCCAGCCGACAAGACTGCTGGTTCTCAATAAAGTTCACTCTCTCTCTCTCCACTAACGTGAAATCTGGGGATGTGCGAAGCATGCAGGGATGCACCGCTAATGGGCTCATACTGCCTTAAGCAATGGCTCATAACACCGTAAATACGGCCTCCCCATTACGACGACAGAAGAGATGTAAAATTCTACGCTGGAATTACTGGAATGATGAGCGGCAACGCAGCCAGCTGTGGAAGGCGACGACGAAGGCGGCAGCAGTGGCACGAGCGCGTGCCGAGCGCGAGCACAAACCGCTTGCTTCAACGCAGCCAACTGTGGACGACGACGACGATTACGACAGGAGACGCCGACAGCTCGGGCGCATAAGGTGCTTCGCACCTAAAATAGTACGTCCGCTAAGACAGCTGAAGATCCACGCGTAGAGTCGACCACTTATGCCAAGGTCTTTAAGCGCATCAAGAATGGCTTCGTGAAGGACGTTATCGTAAGCGCCTTTTATGTCCAAAAAAATGTCGCAGTTATCAATTGCGATAGCAACTTAGTAGAGAGCTATACGAAGTAAGGATAGTAGTTTTACCAGCTGCGTAAACTTGGACATGCAGCAGCACCAGCAACGCGCAGAACTGTTGTCGACGCCGTCGCCGCTTTGCCCGCGTTCGCACCGAACGCGCGCGGCGTTGGTGACTGTTGCCAGGGCCTCTGGGGGCGGCTCAGAGGTTTTCGACGAGATCAGAACGGGAAACTCGTCGAGCAGCGTCGGAAGTCTTGACCACCTTCTCGCCTCGCAACGTTTTTATATAAATACGCATTTGTGCCGCAGCTAAACGTCGCCTCCCCGCCCGTGAAAGCGTGCGTCCCTCGCGCCCCTTTCACTCGCACATACAGCGTCCGGCGCGCGGCGACGATTTCATCGCCGTTGACGTCATACGGAACCTCACGGCGACGACGACGACGACGGCAGAAATCCTCTTTGAGTGTCCATATAATTGCTATCGCAATAAAAATTGGGAGAACGCTTAAGCTTCGCTTTTAAGAGTGGAACGCGATAGCATTCAAAGATCCCTGACTGCTAGTCATGGTTCCCGACGACTGCAGCTTATGCAACCTGGCAAAGACTGGCGGCGAACGCTATGCACGTAGGCGAGCTTTCTGGTGGAAACGCGGCCTCTTGTGTGGGCCGATCCCGGAGATAGTGCACCAACCACACCAAAGAAATTACATCATTTTCAGGTTTCCGTATTTGTTTCGCACTTTTAATATTTCAGTCTGAGAAGCTTTAACATAAAAGGGATGCGCTGTGGGTGTTTTGTTTCATGACATTTTTTTGTGGATTGTCATTCTCAAAATTCCGAGGAATAGCTTTGTCAAGAATGCAAGACAAGGTATGAGCAACATTAATGATAAAATGGTGTGGCATACCTAAACGTGGTTGAGGATGATTTTCTCGGCCGCGGGCGCCAATGCCGACGCTGACGCCGGATTTTCTGCGACAGGGGGCCATAAACGCTATCGCGTTAATACAGAAACAGCGCGACACAGGACGAGTGAAGAGCACAGGACAGAGCGCTGACTCATTCACACCGGCGATTTGAGCGACCATTTGCGACTCGCGAACAAGAAGCGACCGAAGGCGACTGATGTTCACACCGGCAAGCAGGGCTGAGCGCGACCTGGAAGTCGCAATCCCGGACATTCTCGTTCTTCAGCGAGAATTCTAGGGATCTACGCAGTTAGCGCGCACTTCGCTGGCACTATGTAAATTGGTTTCGCGTTCCAGTAACAGCCATGGATTTTGATTCGAGCGATGGCTGGATTTTGATTCGAGCGAACAGGAAGACTGTGCTGATGTACTCTGCCGGGGTGTCGCTGTGGCAGCGCGGAAGCCTCCGAAGAAAACGCGACGCTCGTGGATGCGCCCGTGCCTCCGCTCGCGTGAAGTGACCGGCCATGCAAGCCGCCTCCTGCCCGAACTTTGTGCGCATGACAACGAGCATTATCGAGAGCAAGTTGTAATTTCTAGTTCGAATTGCGTGTTATTCGGTGCATAATATTAAAGGGAAGCTGTTCACCCGCTGTTCACCTTTGGGTGGCGTGCTCATCCAACGAACGGCCGCTGGAAAAAAGGGTTTGTGTTGTGCTTTCTTTTCCTGCTGTTTAGCTTCCAGCGAATGCGACCGCGTACATTCGACACGTTGCTGCAACTGCTGCGTCCCAGAATCACAAGACAAGACACCAATTACCGGCCTGTAGCCTGCATATCGTGACGCGGACATTGCATTCGGCGTGGGACGACGACACATAACATCACTTTTGGCGTGGCGCTGATTGGTTGAGCAGTTTTGCGACCGCAGTCGCGCGACTGAAAAATCGAGCACCAAATGCTTTGTTTCCAGAAGCGGCATCATTGAAGGTGACACAAAAGAAAGACAAAGAAGGATAAGCGTTAGCCACGGAGATAATGCATACTGAATAGGTCTGTATAACACATTGATGACACTCCTGTGCTTTGTTTAATTGTTGTCTGCTTACATAACTCTGTTTATTGCTCTGTGCCCCCTCACTCAATGCTTCTTCGGAAGCCCTGTGATGTATTCTAAATAAATAAATAAATAAATAAATAAATAAATAAATAACCGATTGCAGTTTTAAACCAAATGCATCTTCGCTCCGACACGGGGCCCTAACTAGGCAAAAACCAGGCATGTTCGCCTGGTTTTTCCAGGGAGACGGGGTTTTTCAATAAAGCACAGTTGTCAGTCCAGTCGTTGTGTGTACCACGTCTCTTCTCTGTCCTTCGTCCTTTGACTGGTTTTTACTATTCAGTATGTACCAACTGACCCAGATAGCTACTCTACTGCAATAATTTAAGTGAGACAAAAAGAGGGCGTCAATATATCTTACCTTCCTGGGTAAGATATATTGACGAGCAAATATAAAAGCTATACTAGAGTTGATCCCAGCTGAGTGAGGTTTGAAGAAAATGTGACACTTAGAACTTGTTGACTGGAATGCTTTATTTCTTTGTTCGGGATACGATCGCTTTTGTCTTCAATGGAGTAATTTTTCATAAATTTTCGGTAGACCACAGGAAGAGTTTATCTAATAATTTATTTGAGCAAATAATTATTTCGTTTACGTCAGGGCCCGAGAAAAGCACGCTTGTATCATCTGCGTATATAACAAAGGACATACAACACTGGGTTCAATAGACAGTTAGTTTCACGTACGTAGAAGTGCTACGTACGTGAAGATCTTGCGGGATCGAAGTGCGCATGCGCAGGACGTATGGAGCCCCGCCGCGTCTCACGTACGCACGCTAAATCCGCGCCTTTGCGTTGCGCGCCCCATGTACGTGACCGGCTCTGCGAGATGCTCATGTGATATCTCGAAACAGCCGAGAGCATTTTTCAAGATCGCATCCGACCGTGCCGACGGTGCGTGTGGTTAGTCACCTTAGTGTTGTGCTGCGTGTTTGCGCTTTTTTCAAGTCCACGAGAGCACAGATAATTAATGATGATCACAAAGAAAGCTGGGAGGCATTTTGTAGCTTAGGACTAAGGCAGAGAACGCAGCACAAGGTAGCACGGACGCGTTCTTTGCGACGTGCGAGAATCGCGCATTGGCTCCGATTTCGGTTCGTCTTGAACGAACTTGGCTGAAATAGCGTTCATGTCTGCCAGCAGATGGCGCAAGTAGACATGCGGAAACAACGATCTATACGTTTTCAAGGCCTCCAACATACTGTTGCGTACGCGAAACCAATGCCTCTTGGAGAAGCTATAAGCGTCCCACGCTTGCGGCGCGTAGCGTACGCAGAACTCTCACGTTTGCGTACGCAAAGCGCCTGCGTGCGTGAAACTAAAACTTTCTAATATTGACGATGTCATTGATATAGGTATTAAATAACAGTGAACCCAGTACACTTCCCTGAGGAACAATACTCAGCAAAGGTAAGTATGATAAATTCGTTACTGTGTGCCTGTCCGTAACGAATTTATCATCGAGAAAAACTCACAACAGAAGAGACTTCAGTCCCGGCAAAAGGTCATAAATTCAACGTCACCACAGACAACCTCCCCCTGCCGAAGATTGTCGCCGCCCTCGAGAGCGGCATCCAGCAGCTGTACCTTAAAGTGCGGTAACCGCTCAGAATAAAAGCAATAGGCATAATAAGGTGCAATAACAACCGCCGAAGAGAAAGAAACTTGTCGTCTGACGAAATAAGAGCGCTGCGATTACTGAGGGAAGATGGGGACATTGTAATTCTACCAGCGGACAAGGGCAACTAAACCGTCGTGTTAAACATGCAGGACTACGAGGAAAAGGCGTCACCCTCCTTAACAGCCAAGACTACGAAAAATTAAAAAAGGACCCCACCACAAGGACCCATCAGTAGTGAATAAGACGCTGGTCGAAATTTTCCGAAACCACCCAAATTCTCGAAATCTTATCTAAAATTAATGTGCAGGAACGGGTCCGCACCAGCCTTTTACGGCTTGCCAAAACTCCATAAACCCGGAATCCCCTTGCGGCCAATCGTAGACTTTTCATGCTCCCCACTTCGATCACTATCCACATACTTGCACCAGATTATATCACCACTCACCGGAAGGACAGCATCCCACGTGCGCAACCCAGAAAACTTCATCAAGCTCATATCAAATGTACGCCTCGAAGATGATGAATGCCTGGTCTCTTTTGATGTGATCTCTTTGTTCACCAGAGTACACATTCAGTTAGCTATATCCACAACAAGCGATGCCCTGGAACGCAACGACACACTCGACGAGAGAACCCCCTTGAGTGTAGACGAGATCTGCCGCCTTCTCGAGCTATGCCTATCAAATACCTACTTCACCTTCCGAGGTAGCTACTACAAGCAGGTGAAAGGAACTCCCATGGGGGCCTCAATTTCCGTCACCATGGCTAACCTAACTATGGAAAATATCGAAGACAGAGCTCTGAGTACTTTTTCCCCGAAGCCAAAAGTTTTCCTCAGGTACATGGATGATTGCTTCTGCATCGTGAAGGAGTCGCAAGTCGAAAACCTGCAGAGCCATTTAAATTCCATAGATCCGGATATACAGTTCACGTCGGAGCGCGAACAAAACGGATCGTTACCATCCCTAGATGTACAAGTTACACGAACCAACAACGGCAATCTAAAAGTCTCAGTCTACCGAAAACCATCCCACACAGGCCGCTACCTACACTTCGCATCCAACCATCCGGCAAACCACAAGGCATCGGTCGTAAATTATTTATTGAAAAGAGTCGAAACTCATTGCACATTGGAATCAGATCAAAAGAAAGAAAGGAGAACGGTTCTCAACGAACTCAAAAGGAACGGCTATACAACGGAATTCATTCGAAAAACAACCCGACAACAAAAAAGAAAAGCAAACTACGAGACCTCCAACCGTTGACTCCCCCTCGACCTCAGAAACGAGTGTCCATCCCATACGCCAAAGGTACCAGCGAAGCTCTCAGCCGAATATTGAAAAAAAGAAGGCCTCAATGTCGCGCATAAACCGATGAACACGTTGAATATCCTCATTCCTAAACCAAGACCGTCCACCAAAAGAAAAAGCTCAAGGCGTCGTCTATAAAATCAGCTGTGCCGACTGTCCGGCGGCGTACATCGGGGAAACCAAAATCTAAAGGAAAGAATCAGACAACATGAAAACGACGTCAGAACATTCAACCGAATACGCAGCGCCGTCGCCGAACATTCCGAAGACGTCGACCACAAGATTTCTTTCCAAGAAACCCAAATCCTTCATACAGAGACAAACTGGCGAAAAAGGCTACTACTCGAGTCTTAGCACATTCTGAACACGGCGGGTAATATAAACCGCGTGAAGGGCATTCTTCCTTCTTTGTATGTTCATGGCCTTGCAGACGCGACGAAGGGAAGAAAGGACCCCCGCTCTAGGTCAGCAACACCAAAACAGCTCGTCCCCCCCCCCCCCCCCCCCTGTTCCTCGTCAACGCATTCCCGCGACTAAAGGGCGCCCAGCATCGGTCAACCCAGCCGACCAGCGACGCTGAAGCCCCCCTCCACCCCCACCCACCCCACCCCCACCACCTATTTTGTCTGTCTAGAGCAGGTGCCCTGCCAAGTGTCTCCGCACCTTACGCTCTCTCCCCCTTCCTCTCCTTTGTTACGACGGAACTTTCAAAAGCGGCACACCGCCACCCCCGAAAAAAACCCCCTGAAGAAGGAGCCGAATTGGTTCTGAAACGTCGGGCTAGTAAATTTCATTATTTGGTTGGAGTCAATCTCTAAGTCTTAATCAATTTTCCCAACCCGACAGGTAATTATGTCGAAATGTTTAGCTTCAAGATAACGCTTTCAACGCACAACGCGATACCACCGGCTACAAGCATAAGTTACCATGCCTTGAATGTGCTTGAAGAACAAGTCACCGTTCCGCCTCGCTCCAGCGTAATGATTTCCGTCGGTACCGAAGTGCCTGCAGACATGGAGGGCGTCATCGAGGGTGATCATCACTTACTGCTCGACCATGAAATTTACGTCGCTAGAGGCATAGCTGAGCTACGTGCAGGGAAAGCAAGGGTGTTGCTCACGAACTTCAGCCCCGAATACAAGCACATCAACAAAGGTACCCACGGTCGCCTACATCGAAGAAATAGTACAAGCCACCAGTGCTTTCGCCTTCACGGATTCCAGTGCACCTGCAACGACGACTATAAGACCTGAACCAACTTTCGACGTCAATCAGAACCTTCCCAGGCATAAGAAAGAACAACTAAAGCTCTGATCCTGCAATACAAGGACTGCTTCTCCTCGTCGTCAAAAGTTCGACAAACCCCTGTCGCGAAGCACCGCATCATAACCGACGAAAATGTCCGCCCACTCCGTCAGAGCCCGTACCGAGTTTCGGCGCGCGAACGCGAGGCCATAAGGCAACAAGTCGACGAAATGCTACGCGATGACATCATCCAGCCGTCAAAGAGTCCGTGGGCGTCCCCCGTGGTGTTAGTGAAGAAGAAGGATGGAACCCTACGTTTCTGCGTCGATTATCGTCGCCTCAACAAGATCACGAAGAAGGACGTATACCCCCTCCCACGGATTGACGACGCCTTGGATCGACTCTACGACGCAAAGTATTTTTCGTCGATGGACCTCAAAACCGGCTACTGGCAAATCGAAGTCAACGAGAGGGACCGGGAGAAGACTGTTTTTATAACACCAGACGGACTGTTCGAGTTCAAGGTCATGCCGTTTGGTCTTTGCTCGGCACCTGCGACTTTCCAACGCGTCATGGATACAGTACTGGCAGCTTGAAGTGGCAGACTTGCCTCGTCTATTTGGACGACGTCGTTGTGTTTGCCTCAAGCTTCGAAGAACACCTGCGGCGCCTTGAAACAGTTCTTCGAGCAATCAAAACCTCCGACTCACGTTAAAGACAGAAAAGTGCCGCTTCGCATATGAGGAACTCTTGTTTTGGGCCACGTCATCAACAAGTCTGGAGTGCGCCCCGACCCTCAGAAAACTGCGGCCATCTCCAACTTCCTCCACCCGCTGACAAGAAGGCAGTGCGTAGATTTCTTGGACTGTGCGCCTATTACAGGCGCTTTGTCAAGACTTTTTCACGGATCGCTGAGCCACTGACGTATCTCACGAAGGCCGACGTCGAGTTCAAGTGGGAGACGCCGCAAGTCGAAGCATTTGAAGAACGGAAGCGACGCCTGCAATTACCGCCAATACTTGCGCATTTCGACGAAAACTCTGATACCGAAGTCCACACCGACGCAAGCAGCGTAGGACTCGGTGCCGTTCTTGTGCAGAGGACTGACGGACTAGAAAGGGTTGTAAGTTACGCTAGCCGGTCGCTATCGAAGGCGGAAGCAAATTATTCCACAACAGAAAAGGAGTGCCTCGCCATCATCTGGGCTACATCAAAGTTTCGCCCCTACCTCTATGGCAGGCCCTTTAAAGCTGTAAGCGACCACCACGCCTTGTGTTGGCTAGCTAACCTTGAAGGATCCTTCAGGTCGCCTCGCACGATGGAGTCTGAGACTTCAAGTATCGACATCACCGTCGTTTACAAGTCCGGGCGAAAGCACTCTGACGCCGACTGCTTGTCTCGCGCCCCCGTCGAACCGCCGCCACAGGACGACCAGGATGACGACATTTTCTCGGACCCATCAGTGCCTACGAATTCGCCGAACAACAGCGAGCCGACCCGGAACTAACGAGCCTTGTAGACTACCTGGAAGGCAAGACCGTCATTGTGCCGAAGGTGTTCAGGCGAGGATTGGCGTCGTTTTTCTTGCAAAACGACATTCTTCCAAGAAAAACTTCTCGCCTCTCCGAACCAACTACCTCCTCGTGGCACCCTCAGCATTGCGTCCAGAGGTTCTGCAAGCTCTCCATGACGACCCAACGGCTGGACACCTCGGTTTTTCCCGCACGCTCGCGAGGATAGAAGAAAATATACTACTGGTCTCGCCTCTCTGCCGACGTCGCCCAGTACGTAAGGACATGCCGAGACTGTCAGCGACGCAAAACACCACCGACAAGGCCAGCCGGACTTCTACAGCCGATCGAGCCACCTCGCCGACCGTTCCAGCAGATCGGGATGGACTTACTGGGGGCCTTTTCCGACGTCGACGTCCTGGAATAAATGGTCGTCGTAGCTACGGACTACCTCACCCGCTACGCCGAAACAAAAGCCTTGCCCAAAGGCAGTGCTGCCGAGGTAGCCCGATTCTTCGTTGAGAACATCCTCCTGCGTCACGGTGCCCCAGAAGTCCTCATCACCGACAGAGGTACGGCCTTCACGGCTGAACTAACTCAAGCCATCCTGCGCTACAGCCAGACAAGCCATCGCCGGACCACCGCCTACCACCCACAGACGAATGGCCTCACCGAGCGCCTAAATAAGACCATCGCCGACATGCTGGCAATGTACGTCGACGTCGAACACAAGACGTGGGTTGCCATCCTTCCGTACGTGACCTTCGCATACAACACGGCCATGCAAGAAAACGACGCACATGGCGCCGTTCAACCTGGTCTACGGAAGGAAACCGGCAACTACGCTTGACGCCATGCTACCGGATGTCTCCGACGAAGAAATATCCACGTTGCCACCTATTTGCAGCGTGCCGAAGAAGGTCGACAGCTCGCCCGCCTGCGCATCAACAACCAGCAGAGAACCGACAGCCGACACCTACAATCTTCGACGACGCTACGTCGAGTACCAGCCCGGAGACCGTGTTTGGGTCTGGACTCCAATACGCCGACGAGGACTTAGCGAGAAACTCTTACGTCGCTATTTCGGACCATATAAGGTCATCCGACGTATTGGCGCACTGGACTATGAGGTCGTGCCAGACGGTATTTCGCAATCACAGCGGCGCCGCGCACGACCTGAAGTCATCCACGTGGTGCGTCTTAAGCCTTTCTACGCCCGCTGACGAACTTATATAGGTCCTTTGTTGCTTTGTTAATTTTGTCCCTTTCTGTACGCGTGGTTTTGTTTTCGCTTTCGTGTTTGTAGCATCGGGACGATGCTTTTTAAGGGGAGGGTATTGACACGTATACATGTTTATCTTTCACCGGTGGCCGCTTTCCACCGGCTAACAGATGTTAAACTTTATCGCTCGGCGCAGGACGCGCCTGTATCGGAAGTTTCTAGAACGTTATCGATGCTTCTTTCCGTTGCCTGTTTTCACCGACGCTTATGTTATCTGATTGTATGACCGACGCGAATTGTCTAGAACTTTCTGGAAGACACGCGGGCATCAGGGATTAATCTGGAACCTTCGATGACTCAGGTATAAAAGCCGACGCGTTTCGCCGCTGATGAGATTTTCGACGATCGCCGACTGTGTTCGCCGCTATCGTTGTGCTTTGAGTGTACCTTGCTTTTGTGGGCACAGGTTCGCCCAATAAACAACCAGTTTCGTCGTACACAGTTTTACGACTGTTTTCTTCAGCGTCACTACTACGTGACAACATATACTCTGAGCAACTTTTTGTCAGACAGAAATCAACGGTGGCGTCAGCGTCCGGCGAAACAGTTTTCACGGCCATCGCACGCAAGCTCAAACCATCGGGATCAGTTCACACGCGTTGCAGGTGCAGCACCGAACGGCCGGTGCACAACACGGGTGGATGTGTTGCTCGCCTTTCGTCACCAACACCTTGGTGCCCCAGAGCCACGTGACATAACATAAGAACAGTCAACCAAACACGCCAGCTTAAACTGGCCCACTGAGACACATAAGCAACCGTCCAACGCTGACTGCGAAGTGTGGAACCCGCATACCAAGTACTTGGCCACAAGAACAGGTGCGCAGACGCTTTTTCCTTTTAATTAAGGCAGATCTTGGTAACACCCCTATGTGATAAAGGAATCCACAGCGATTAATGCATTTAATGAACCGTTTACAGGAGTACAGGAGGCATACGTGAATATCTTAGCAATCATCTACAAGGACTCCACAGCTACCTTGGTTCTCCGCAAGAAAAGTAGAAAGATACCTATCAAGAAAGGGTCAGGCAAGGAGACACAATCTCTATAATGCTATTCACTGCATGCTTAGAAGTATTCAAGCTCTTAGACTGGGAAGGCTTAGGAGTGAGGATCAAAGGCGAATATCTCAGCAACCTTCGGTTTGCAGATGACATTGGCCTATTCAGCAACAATGGAGACGAAATACAGCAAATGATTGAGGACCTTAATTGAGAAAGTGTAAGAATTGGGTTGAAGATGAATATGCAGAAGACAAAGATACTGTTCAATAGCCTGGCGAGGGAACCAGAATTCAGGATCGCGAGTCAGCCTCTAGAGTCTGTAAAGGAGTACGTTTATCTAGGTCAATTACTCACAGGAGACCCTGATCACGAGAAAGAAATTCACAGAAGAATAAAATTGGGTTGGAGTGCATACGGCAGGCATTGCCAAATCCTGGCTGGGAGCTTGCCACTGTCGTTGAAAAGAAAAGTGCACAATCATTGCATTCTACCGGTGATAACATATGGGGCAGAAACTTGGAGGTTAACAAAGAAGCTCGAGAACAAGTTAAGGACCGCACAAAGAGCGATGGAACGAAAAATCTTAGGACTAACGTTAAGAGACAGGAGGAGAGCGGTGTGGATCAGAGAACAAACGGGGATAGCCGATATTCTAGTTGACATTAAGCGGAAGAAATGGAGCTGCATGGGCAGGCCATGTAATGCGTAGGATGGATAACCGGTGGACCGTTATGGTTACAGAATGGATACCAAGAGAAGGGAAGCGCAGTCGAGGTCGGCAGAAAACCAGATGGGATGATGAAGTTAGGAAATTTGCAGGCGCAAGTTGGAAACAGCTAGCGCAAGACAGGGGTAAGTGGAGATCACAGGGAGAGGCCTTCGTCCTGCAGTGGACATGAATAGGATGATGATGATGATGATGATGATGATGATGAATGAACCGCTTAGTTATCGTACACAGGGGCATACACGAAGAAATGAAGCGTATGTTCCGCAATAGGCATAACGCGTAGGGGCATTCACAAAAAAATTGCTTCAAATACTTTCTTTTAGTCGATGGCGCATGAATATAACCGTCGTCCTGCTCACGCTGTACGGATTTTCTACTCTTGTTTTAGGCTGCTTGTAAAAATAGCATTGCTATATATTGAGTTATTCTGTTCTAGAGCTATTCTATTTCTGCTGAATTTAAGTATATTAATTTATTTTATTCAGTGTGTTTTTTGTGCTGGCGCAATGTTTTGTCATTATTGCTACTGTATTTATCAAAAGAATAGACCGTTGGTACTGCATAACGTGAGGACGACAGAAGCAGACGAAGCGCTGCTAAGAACCGATTGCTTATTGCACCTCGCATGGTACAAGAGGCCAACATAATTTTTCGACATCCATCACAGGCCGCTACCGCGACAGGACTCTTTTTTCGACAGATGGGCAGCTTACAGAATTATTGCCACCTAGCCGCACACTGCATGCGCTAACCCTTGTAACTGATAGAGCAAAATTGATATCCAGAAACACGAATCAAGTGACTATAGGGAGATTGTCGAGGCGTTAGAAATGGGCAGAAGCAATAATGGTGTAAGCTGCCCACCACTGTCGAAAAAAGAAATCCTGCTCCTATCGCGGCGGCCTGTGATGGATGCCGGAAAGTAATCTATGTGGCCCCTGTTTTCTTCATGTTGTTCTATAAGGTATTGACCGTGCGCAATAAGCAATCGGTTCTCATTAGCGTTGTGCATTCATCTCCTTCTGTCGTCCTGCGTGCTCTTTTGTGCCTTACCTCAAGTTATGCATTTATCCCTCATATCTAGGTCTAATAAATGAACTACATATTAAGCAGTCCTCGCCGCCTCGCTTGGCTTACAAACTACTGGCACGTGCAGCGTGCCACGGTCTCGTCACTGAGGTTTGGCGAGTGCTCATTACTGTGGCCACCGCACTCGGAACATTATCCCGACAAGGAAAGCATGGGGTGAAATTAGCCGTTGTTCTAAGTTAACGCATTTCCGTAAAGAGCGAACATTTCTCGGCAAATGCAAACACGAGGCAGCGCATGTGACCCACGGCGGCGGGTGCATCCCTGGGAGACACTCCCCGCCATGGCCTTACAATGGTCACATAGCACTTGAAAAACAGTCAGCGTGCCAATAAACTCTCCTATCCCAGCTGCTAAATTCGAGACCCTCGCTATGCAATTACCACACGAATCCAACAGAAAACAAAGCCAATGTTGGGATAGCGCGGTAATTGCCGCGTCCAGTTTCATTCCCTTATATTTCTGAATAATAATTAATAAAACGAGTTAATTTTTCTTACGCTTCTCTCGTATCCGTTGTCTTCAACTGGTTGTTTCGCAATAAAAAATCGAGCTCCTCGGTTTGGCCTATTCGCTCACCGCATTTTAAAGCCTTCTTGGTTTCGTAAGTACGCATGCAGGCGGAGCTAGTCCAACTGGCAGCGAGAGTTGGATACGCTGCTACACTGCAGTGAAGAAAAGGCACTCACCTCCTTCGCAGTGCGGTCCCTGGTATCCGACGGCGCAGTCGCACACTCCTGGGGCCACGCAGGTTCCTCCGTTCATGCACTGTGGATAGCACAGCGCTGCTGGGCAGGCCGCCACGACCAAGGTCAGAGCTCAAGGAATGTGCCTCCTCCTCCTCCACGGCGACGCAAGTTACCTACGACACTACATTCAGATGCGGCTAGACCCACTAGGCTGTGCTCAGTGGAGACGTTCCCAACGAACCCGCTCTAGCTGCGGCGCCACTACACCGATGGGCTTTTTTTCTAAAAAATAATGTGGGCGCACATTAGGCAAAAGTGCACGATGATAACGGAGTGTCCTCCACTGTAATTGGGGTCCTCGTCACTCATTTCCCCTATAGAAACAAGCGCAGTCCGCGATTGGGACGCGCCAGAACACGAAACCCTTTCAAGTCCAAAACAAGACAGGCAGGCACAGTGAGACGTCGAAGGAAGCGCGTTGTAATGTAGCAGGCGACGTCGGATTTCAGAGATGCCGAAATAAGTAGCTGCGCGCTGTAATATTGCATAGTAAGACAGCTCGGGACAATATTTATTTGCGATGACCGAACCTCGCTGCCAATCGCTTTCACCAATTGAACAAATGCAGCTTTAGTATTTTTTTCTTCAGACCTAGGCGTTGGCAAGGCGACATCGCAGACACGCGCCACTGTTACAACCCGCTAAACTCTGTGAAATTACCTTGAAAGAACTGGAGCAACAAGTTTCAGCTTGAAATAATACGACCTTTGGGTAAAGCAGTGATTGTCGAGTTCACTTTCAGGCTACGAAAAGGGAGCTTCACGTGCCTTCCAAGTGCATCTGGCAATCCAGTTTTCCCTGCAAGGCATGTTGAGAGCGATCGTCGCTGTGCTGATATTCAGGCCTCTAAAGTACAACGCTCATGTTCAGCGTCCGGCGATTAATCAACAGCAAACTGCACCGAATCAACTAAACGACACCAACGGAATTCGGCCTCCTTCGGTGTCCGTCCAGACGACAGACTGACGCTTCTTTACAAGGGCGTCGAGACCCCTTTTGCCAAGACTCTTTCGCTTCTCATGCCAAGAGTTATGGAAATGAGAATCACAGGCAGGGATTCGTGTTAGGTAAAAGTTAGGCCCCTCCTCTTGTGTGGGTGTTTACGAGCCTTACTTTTTTTCTAACATAAAACTATGGAAAATTGCTCATTCGCTCGCGAATTCGCACTGCTTGCGGATTTTATTTTAATCACTTATTTCCTCGCTCTCACTGCTGTATAAAAGTCATAGCTCACTGCCGGCGTTGTTATGGATCCTTGCTTCACTCTTAGCAGCACATGAAAATGAGGCGGTAGGGGGGTCAAATAAACAATTTGTGATGTCTCTCTTGCAGGAAGTATTTTACAGCAGCGCGCAGGGCAGCAAGCTCTACCGCCGCCGATGTTGTCGTGTGTGACAGTTTGAATTTGATTGCACTTTTCGTAGACGGTATGACAACGGCACCTCGGTAGATGAGACCGTACCAGTGGCACAGATGTGTATTCGGTCCATATACACCTCATTCATTATTAGCAGCCTCATCTGTTTCAGTTCCCGGAATACTTAGGCACACCTGAGGCTGTTGGGGACATATTTGGACACAAATGTACGGCGAAGCTTCCAATTGATTCCAATTTGCAGGCGCAAGTTGAAATCAGCTAGCGCAGGACATTTATATTGTACCCACCCCCTCTGTAACGCCCTCTGGGTCTTGAGGGTATACTAATAAATAAAATAAATAATTGGAGATCGCTGGAAGAGGTCTTCGATCTGCACTGGACATAAATGTAAGCTGATAATAATGATGATGATAAGGCGAAGCTTATTAGCGCGTAATGTAGCACTTATTCATTGTCCGCCAATCACGTTCACGTTCAGCGCTGACCAAAAAAAAAAAAAAAACACAGTTCACAGTATTTTTGCTGACATGTACGGCTACTGGTAGAAGGGTGCCATGGTTCCGAGCTGCTTGCAAACGTCACATTATATGCTAAATTTTAGTGGGGTGCAACCATTTATTAATCGTTTTAGTAGTGATGATGCCATTAAGTAGCTTCTCGTGGGCGCGCATATCATGACACACTGAGTAATGACACAGTTTTCCATTCATCTGTTAACTGACTCATTATCAATCACAGCATAAAATCAAGAAGCTATCATACTATCAAACATAGTGCAGCCAGCCGCTTGTGATGCCACAGAACGGCCGCAAGCTATTCGAGTGTTTCGTGCCTTCGCTATTTACATTTTACTCCGTGGCACAGATACAAACGGCCCTTCCCTGGTTTACATTTGCTCCTAGCTGCTCTTCCAGTGTCATGTGTAAGCCTCAGACAGAGGAAACTTGCTCTGTGATGCTAAGTCTATTTTCACGGTTATTTTGACTAGTCGCAGATAAGCAAAAACAATGCGGCGTACATCTTCGTGCTGCCGGTAGGAAGCGCATCAGGGGGTGAGCGAGTGACGCCACATGACACTTGCCTGTCCTGCAGTAGCGGCCCATGTATCGCTTCGGACACTCGCAGATCTTCTCAGCGTTGCAGCGACCCCCGTTGGCGCATTTGCGGTCACATTCAGGGTCTGGACCTGCACAATTTGCATATCATAATCAGCTGTTTGTACAATGTAGTCGTGTTATGCTAGCAAAGTCACAAAAGGTGCGACATGTATGTATGTATGTATGTATGTATGTATGTATGTATGTATGTAGTATGTATGTATGTATGTATGTATGTATGTATGTATGTATGTATGTATGTATGTATGTGTTGTGTGTGTGTGTGTGTATGTATGTATGTATGTATGTATGTATGTATGTATGTATGTATGTATGTATGTATGTATGTATGTATGTATGTATGTATGTATGTATGTATGTATGTATGTATGTATGTATGTATGTATGTATGTATTGGAATAAAGGAGACGCAGAGACAACACCCGTTTCACTGGGCCCGCTGTTCTATTAACTCTGCCTCGTCGTCTTCTCCCTCTTCGCGCCCAATTTGCGAGCGCCCGAGGCCAAGTTCATCTTCGCACTCGGCCACGCTGCAAGTTTCCGGCGCGCTTGCAACCAAGCAACTTGTCCAGGGAGTGAGGTCGTCGTTGGTGAGCCGTCCAGCGCACAACCAGCTTCTCTGGCGGGCGGCACTGACTGCAGCGCGCTGGTCGCACGTCTAGCCGACGATTATCCCGTTGCAGGTGTGCACGTACGGCAGCAGGTTCTGGACGATGAACGGCTGCTCGGCTCAGCTGTCGCGTGCGTATTTTCCGTGTTGCCGCTGAGTGATCAAGTTCCGTCATTGCGCTTGAATCAGCCGCGCTAGACGAAAAACCGCGAGCGTTGCGCGACTGGCCTTTTGCGCGTCTTGCGCGTGCGGGCAGGTCTTTCATGATAATGACCTTCAGCCAGGCCTCCATCAGTGATCCATCGTGGCGCAGAATAAAAAAGAAAGCAAGATTGTTCCAAAAATTTCTTAAGACCAGGTCACCAGAGGATCTCGATATTTATAAAAAATATTGTAATAAGCTTAACACATTTCTAAAAAATGAAAAGCGCTGTTTTCTGCACGATCAGTTTAGTAAAGAGCAATGTAGGGATAGTGCGCAGATGTGGAATAAGCTCAACAGTTTGCTAAATCGCACACCGGTCTCGGCAACAGTCACAGAGCTAAACCATCAAGGTCACCGTATTGAGGGATTCGAGCTTGCTGAACAATTTAATACGTTTCTCAGAGATGTTGTGTCAGCTCCGCAAAGGTCAAGTAGGACTAAACATGCCATAAATAAGAACCCTTCTAGCATGTATCTCGAACCAACCAATGAGGCCGAAATATGTGCCATATTTAATTCATTTAAAAACAGCAAAGCACGTGATATTCATGGTATTGAGGTAGCTCTAATTAAACACGTGGTTGAAATAACAGCCCCAATATTGGCTTATGTATATAACTTATCAATATCTTCAGGTCACTTTCCAAAACTGATGCAAGTAGCTAAAGCCAGCATGATTTTTAAAAGTGGTGACAAAAATGACATGGCTAACTATAGGTCAATTTCGATTCTACCCATTTTTTCCAAGGGGTTGGAGAAGATAATTTATAAGCGACTAATGAAGTTTTGCGTGAAATTTAACTTGATTACTTCATCGCAGTATGGCTTCCTACCTAACAGGTCCACAGAAATAGCTCTCCTAAAGCAAAAAGAATTAATTCTTGAGTCCATTGAAAACAAAGAATTGTGCATCGATGTATCTGTAGACTACTCCAATGCGTTCGATCGGATCAACCATGAAATACTTTTGGAAAAACTGGAATTATATGGTATTCGTGGAATCGCAGCACTCCTTCTAAAAACGTACCTACAATATCGATGCCAGTGTGTGACGATAGGAAACCACGTGTCTACTTGCCAGAATATAAGTAAGGCCTTTTAAGAATATAAGTATGGCCACATAAGGAGTCCCCCAGGGAAGTATCCTGGGCCCATTATTGTTTTTGCTATATATTAATGATATAACAACTATCAGCAACGATCCAAGTTATATTTTGTATGCAGATGACACAAGCCTCCTATTTAAAAGCAGCGACATGCAACACCTGATCTTGGTTATTAACGAAACTATGGAAAAACTTAGTATATGGAGCGCTGAAAATTGCCTGTTAATAAATAAAAAAAAAAAGCTGTGTTGTTCCATGCGCGTCAATATTCGCTTATTGTACAACCAGTGATAAAGTTCGAAAACTGCAACATTGAAATAGCTGATACTGTAAAAACGCTAGGAATATTTTTCAATAAAAACACGAGCTGGGATCCTCACGTTAGCTCAGTTATGTCTCGCCTAAGTAGGTGTGTTGGTGTTCTAGCAAAATTTCGCTCATACCTTCCTGTATCCGTAAAATTGTTAATTTATAACACACTGTTCTTATCACATCTTAACTAAATAGTTTCCTAGTTTGGGGAAGTACCACATCGTCTAACATTGGCAAACTGCATGTGCTACAAAAGAAGGCGTTACGTCATATCGCTAGTGCTGATTACAATGCACACACTGCTGAACTGTTTCGTCAGTTTAACGTTGTTCCCGTGCCCAAACTTTACGAGTATTTGCTATGCATGAGATACAAAAAATCTGTATATAACTGCGAGCACGAATTTCTTAGCATATCATCGCTGAAAACGAATACCATTGTATATCCATTCCGCAGTAAAGAGTATTGGCACGTGCCATTTTGTCGTACTCAGCATGCGCGGCAAATGTTACGTCATGCGCTTTCAGTTCTGTTAAGCAGACTAATTTTCCAAAACATTCATGTGGAAATGTGCAGCATACGTAACACACGAGAGTATTTCATTCCATGATGTCAGTACTTTTTTTCCACTGCTGTTAGTGCTTTTTATGTATTTATAATTATTGTCAAGCTGTTCGTATTATATTACACTGCATAACACCAGAGGTTGACCTGCAATAATAAACAGCTAAAATGCCTTGTTAGTGTATATTGTAGCCCTTTTTGTATGCCTTGTATATGGGGGCTCGGGCGCTTCTCAGGTGAATTGATTTTCAATTTTTGCCCGAGCATTCCCGCACTGTGATGATGCAAATAAATTTCAACTTCAACTCCCCCCATGCGCTGTGAATGGCCGCGAATTCGGCAAATGACTGCGGGGACATGCAGCGATGTGGCTCCGACGAGTCAGGGATCATGTCCCGCGGCGTAGACCACGGTGTTGCGTAGACTGCCACGTGAAAGTAGCAGCGGTGACTTTCGGCGTGTTCAGAGCTTGTGGTGGTGTCGGTTTGTGATGCGCCGCCCGGGTCGCAACACTACATTTGCTAGTAGGTACAGCGTTTGACCGCTGGCGCCACGCTGCGCCGCTCACACGTACCGCGTTTCTAGGTGGTTCCGTTCACCGAGGGGCGCTCGAACGCAATGATATGGTTTGCACAAATGCCACCCTTCGAAGCGTGGCTGTATGGCGGAGTGGTTACGGCGCTCGCTTCGGGATCTTGCGTACGCGGGTTCGAAACCCACTCTGGCTACGCTTTTTTGTTTGTTTTTTTATATCACGCTTTTCTTTTTTTTTCTCTCACTGTTTGCCAGCGCGGTCGCTTGAACCCCGGCGCCACGGTGGCAGCCGTGGTGCCGGGCGCCGACGCGAAGCGGCGGTCGTTGGGGTGTTGCGGAGCGCAGCGTAGCAACACCCAAAATAAAAAAAAATACTGCTCCAGTCAGGTAGACTGCTCCCTCCCTGATAGTGAGATTACATTTGGATCATCAAAACAGTGATGCGTTTATAATACCACCGATCCCAACAGCAGGCTAAGTCACCACCAGCCCAGCGTTTTTCTCCGTCAACGCCTCCTCCGTTCCAACGGCGGCGGCTCGAAACATGGTACGCGCGAGCGGCGCAGCGTGGCGCCAGCGGTCAAACGCTGTACCTACTAGCAAATGGAAATACGCGCCCGGGTCGACGCAGGAGCGGTGGTCGCCATATACTTCCCACCGTCTGGGGTTGGAGCCGGTGTCTGCGGTGGGGCAGCCTGCGGACCTCTCTGTCCAGGCGTTGCTGGGAACTACGGCCGCGTCAAGGTGGTGCTCCTCAGGAGCTCCGGCCGCAGACCAGTGCTGGTCGGGCTCGTCGCAGGCATACATGAGCGGGCCGAAAGCAGCGATCAGAGCTGCACTCCATTCAGGCCATTCACGCCTTCGTAGGTGTCCCATGTCTTTGCGGCACTGAAAAGTCGTTTTGGCTGCAACCAGCCATCTTTTGTGGTCTGGCCAAGCATACCGGTCACCCAAGGCATTGATGGTGTGAAAACCAAAGGATGACGTCATCTTGAAAGCCGTGACAGGGCGGTATTTTTACGTAAGCCGGCTCCTGGAAGTCGCAGCGGCTCAACTCCGCCAGGCTACCTGTTCAGTTGCCCGAGGAACCAGGGCCGGTGTCCACGGAAAGTGTGGTCGTTGTGGTAGTCGCGGCAGCCGGTTCTACCACCAAGGAAGCAAGGACAGCATACCTTGGTGGCTGAGGAGTCGAAGTAGTGCTCATGATAATATTCTCGTCAAGGGAAGCGTCTACGGCGTTCCCAGGCAGGACAGGTCCAAGACGGTGGGACCGAAGCGCTTTCTCAGTGCGACGTGCAACGGCGCAACCTCCGACGGATGCGAAGGTGTTCGTCAAAGCGCGAGCTGGTGATTCAGCTTGGCTATGGCTTGGACGAGATCACCGGTAGAGTCCCGCCCTAGAGCCACCGAGGAGGCTAGGACGCCGTCCCCGGATGGTGGGGTGGGTGCTTGCGACGGCGGTAGGGTGGCCGGCGCCATAACCGAGGACGCGTGAACGGCATCCTTTGCTGGCTGAAATTTCGATGATCTCATGGGCAGTGATCCAGATCACGGGAAGCGTAGACGGCGTTCACTGACCGAAGGAGGCACCCACGACGGCGAGGATCCATATCCAAGGCAGCGTGAACGGCATGCTTTGGTGGCTCGGAGATCCAGGTAGTCCCAGGTGCGGCATTCATGACAAGGTAAGCGTGGACGGCGTTCCCTCGCCAGAAGGGCCCTGGACGGCGAGATGCCGGAGGACGCAAGGGCTCCGCAGCACGTTGCTGAAGGCTGGAGCGCCTTAAGACTGGGCTTTCGTCGGCTGCGTCATTGTAATGGAATAAAGGAGACACAGAGACAGCACCCGTTCACTGGGCCGGCTGTTGTTGTTGTTGTTGCCTCAAAACATTCTATGATGATGATGACGATGATGATCCACAGTACAAATGGCACATACCCACCATGGGGGATCGGCCAAGAATTGGGCGGTTTGGAGAAAATGGATTTTTAAAAAAATTAGAAAAAGATAAAAAGAAAAAAAAAGGAAGATGAATTCTGCTTGGTGTTCTAATTACTTGTTATAATTGACTATTTAAGGAAGGCAGTCGATTCGAATGAATGATAAAGTTTTCTATTATCTCTGCCTCGTCGTCTTCTCCCTCTTCGCGCCCGCTTTGCCAGCGCCCGAGATGATGATGATGATGTTCTCAGCACATGACTCGTACCCACTTCGGGGGATTGGCCAAGAATTGGGAACCTGAACTTTTAGATACGGTTTCTGAAACTACAGTTACTGTGTAATTTAGTAATCAGAACAGACAGATTAATTTTCCTAAACTGTACAAATTATATATTAATGCCATGCATTGAAATTGAAATATCTCTCAGAGAATTGTAAAAGTAGGGATTTCAAATTTTATTCGTCCGAGCCAAGTTAACTTCAACTTCACAGTATGTATGCATGCATGCATGCATACATACATGCATGCATGCATGCATGTATGTTTTGTGGATACATCTGGCTAACTCCCTTCGGTTGTGTAAAACAGGACAGATCTATATACAGCGTGTCCAAGCTAAATTAACGAAGTTCTTAAAAACGACGGCGTGTGCTAGTGGGCTGAAACGAACTCGGGGGTGTTGAGGATCGCACGACCTAGTCTGCGGTATTTTTTTCATTTTGCAAAGTCAATTATTTCATATAAAGTAAAAGCCTCACTTTTCAAATATTAGCTGCAGCAAGAAACTACCAATATGAAAGTTGTAGATCGCATTTAAAAATAGCCAGCTGAAGTGTTTGCGACTAAATCCCGTTGATGGAGTTTTTTGTACTTGCCCTTAAAGAAAGCCCGCGAAATACAAAAACAACTGCATCATAGCGCCACTATTTCAGCGCCCCAGACGACCGATCCCAGACGACCGACCGGTCGGGCGCACAGAGCAGGTGGCGGTGATGAAGGTGCGTGGCGCTTCGACGTGACGTGGCATAAACATATTATTAGCCCCACTTGTGGAATGAAGCCCGAACACAAAAGGCAAAAAAAAAAGAAATTCATCGACGATTACCATACTCCCTAATACTTGAGCGCAGCTCCATACGTGGTTCATTTCGCGATATATTGGCTGGCGTGGACAATCTGTCTCGTGCGGCACATTGCAAACGAAGCGAAGTGTGGCGCGACTGCCTTG